>NW_015091017.1:182852-210901 GCF_001431845.1 Calidris pugnax | reverse complement strand
GGACTCGTTGATGGACAGGAGCCGCATTCCAGATCTGGCGTCAGGAACGCTCGGATCGGGATCAAAGGCAGATGAACAGACAGGGTCTTCCTCGGACATTGGCCATTGAAGGAAGGGATGGCAGAAGGTTGGGTCTGGGACCTTTCCACCAAGCCTGCAAAGGTACTAGACTTCCATAGTTTGGGGTCTTCTTTAGAGCAGCTTGTCGTGGTTTTGGCTGGATTGACCAATCAGAACAACAGATGGCCTCTCCCTCCCCCCTCTAAGGAAAAGAGAAGAGATAAAAAAGAGATTTATGAGTTTAGAAAAAACTAAACTAATGAAAATATTAATAAATAGTGAAATAAATAATAAGAAGAAAAAAAAAAAAAAAAGAAAAAAAAGTATAGAGTATATACAAAACCATATCAAGCTCCCAGGATGATGATTGTCTCACCAGCAGGCACAGGGGAAAGTCCCAGGCTGGACTCGGTGATGGACAGGAGCTGGATTCTGGATCTGGAGTCAGGAATGCTCGGATCGGGATCAAAGGCAGATGAACAGACAGGGTCTTCCTCGGACATTGGCCATTGAAGGAAGGCAGTTGACCCTTTGATCCCTCAGCTTTTATACTGAGCATGATGTGGATGGGATGGAATACCCTGTTGGTCAGTTTGGGGTCACCTCTCCTGTCCGTTCCTCCCTACAGGTGTGACCCCTCTACGCTTTTCAGCTTCCGACCCTCCAATGGGGCAAATAACAAATTTACCTGACCTTGGTCGTCATAGCAATAAGATTAAGAGAGGGCCTCTCTGTTCACCATCCCTTGGCATGATCAGGTCTTTCAGTGTGAGAGTGAACAGTTTCTGAACAACATGCTGTTGATTTCAGAGTTTAGTTAGTCAGAAGAGGCCGGGCTGAAAAAGTAAAATTACCGAACAAAAAATTAGCTCTGTTTTACCTCAAACCAGGACACAGCTCCATCGTGGAAGCAGGATGGTGCCCACCACATCCCCGCTGCGTGTGATGCTCACCCCCCAAGGAGCATCTCGCTCGCACGGGGAGAGGGGCCACCTGTAACAGGCTGGCAGATGCTGTCACCGGGCCTTCCCATGATGTCAGCCACCCCGTTAGTCATCGTCATGGAAACAAGGAGCCGGCAGTAAACAACAGGAACCTTCCCCAAAAAGCACACCCTGCCACGCAGGTCTGTGCGTCTCCCGGGGGGGAGATGACTCAGGGTAACGTCGGACCTCGCCAGAAAACAGCCCAGCAGCTTCCCTCGAAGTAAATTCCTGAATCCCTGGCACTGCCGAGGGGGAAGCAGAGAAGGACGGGGACCTCAATGAGTCACCTTGTCATGGAACTGCTCACCTGGGCATGGAGCCAGGGGAGCCACCAGTGAAGCCAGAAGACCACCTCATCCCTCCCCACTGGGTGCAGCCCACCAAAGAAGGGACCCAGAGCCAGTGTTGGCCAGGACGTGCGGCAGGAGATGCCACACACCACGAGCAAACAGCAAACAACCCCCCTGCAGCAGCTCTCCTGGGCTCTGCAGGCCTCATTCCACAGGGATGTGGCTGGGCATGTGCACCTATGGCCACCAGCGAGCCCTGGGAACCTGCTGTGCCACCAACCACGCGGCCAAAATCTCAAAGCCTCAGCCGTGGGACAAGGTGGATGCAAAATGCAACTTCTTTGGGTCATCTGCAATTTCTGGGAGGGAAAGGCCCATAAAACCTCCTTTGAGTGTAAAGGGACACTTTGTGCCAACAACAACCCCCCCACAGCACAGCCTGGGGCTGCAGGTCCCCACAGGGTGTCACGGGTAGGGTCACCACCTCCATCAGGGCTTTTGCACCCTGTCTTGCTTCCAACATTTCAGAAACCTGCTGGTTTCCTGGTGCCTTCCATAGGGTTTTGGGGTGGAAAGGAAGGACATCTGCCCCATCAGGCACCTGGGCTGCTCTGCCCAAGGCCAAGAGATGTTGGTGTCCACACCAAATCCCCAGGCTTTGTGCGCATGAGCCCATCGGTCTGGTGAAAGGAAAGGTTTCTCTCAGAAAGCCTTTTTCCACGTCAGTTTTCAGTATTTGTCTTTTCATTAAGACCCCAAATCTCCTGCTTGCCCCTCTTAACTTCTCTTACTGAGTTCCTTCGTGCCGTAATTTCAGAGGCAGTTTCAAGGTTAGAGCAAGCTCCTCACGCTGCAGTGACTGCAGCTCTCCAGGGGAAGGTTAAAGGATGCAAATTGTTGACAGAGGGCTTTTCAATTTAGCATGCAAAGATCTGATGGTTGAAAGGTGAAGCTAGACAAATCCAGGGTAACAGGACGGGTGATCAGCAATTGGAACAATTTGCCAAGGCTCGTGATGGATTCTCCTTCGCTGGTGATTTTAAAATTAAGATTGGATGCTTTTCTAAATGGTGTGGTCACGTTCAAAAAGCATTAATTAAGGGAAATGCTTTGGAGGAGGTTGGACTGGTGCTACCTGTGAAGCTGTGAGCCCTGCATCCCTCCTAGGCTTTACCGTATCTCCTCTTTCTCAGCCTTTAAAAATGGTCCACGGGGCTTGCCACGGGCCACCTGGCAGAGACTGGCTAACCTTCTTGGATACTTGTGGGTGGCCCAGAGAGGTCCCAGCCAGCTCCTTCAGACCCCCACCACCACCACTGTCCCGATGTGGTGGCTCACCCCACTCCCTCCTGCCTTGACAATGCCCTCCTTTGCCAAAGCCTCCAGGAAAGCCGGCTCTTCTGGGCAAGATGGGAGTTTTGGGAGGCCACCATGCTTGTCAGTGGCATCTTACCCCTGCTTGGAGCTGCCCCCAGCCATTCCTCCATCCTCAAATGATACGTGGCATCTCTGCCTTGGTCCCTCTCATGGACTGATCCCACTTTTTGTCAAGTATAACTGCCGGCAGTAAGTACCATTTTTTTCCCCTGTGAATGTTACTGTATGGGAGCAGGACACAGACCATTTTGGCTCTGCAGCACCAGCGCACGTACCCAGCAGCCAGCTCCTCCCTGCTCCCGACACTTGGTGCTACACGGAAACCGGGGAGTTTTTATGTTATTTTTTATTGCTTAATGTTTTCAGCGCACGGTCTCCAGAATGACTGTCCTCTTCCCTGCTCTGTAACTCGGATGTGCCTCTAGGGTTCATTTAAACTGTTTGCCTTGCTCTTTCATTTCTTTTTTTTTATTTTTTTTTCCACTGGAATTTAGTGCCCGGCTGACAGATCTTGAAAATAGCAGCCAGCCCTCCATCCTTCCAGCACTGCTGCCTCCAGCCTCACACCGGGGCCACCTTTCCAGCGGGTGAATGTGTTCCCCCTGCTTCCTCACTTGTATTTTTGGATTTTCTACCCACAGGAGCCCCTGGTGATGTGCCTGCCTTCTTGGCAGTGGTGAGCGCTGGTTGCCCATGCTTGAAAATCGGTGGGGCGACCAGCACGTAGTTACCATTAAGTGTTGTTGTTTCTTTATTAGCAATAATTGCAATTGTGCTCATCGTACTTTTTTTTTTATTGCTTGGGTACCATATGGGCATCAGCTTCCAGCTGTACGCCGAGACTGCGAGGCATTTCAGCCTCTCCCGCAAGCGTGCCCTGGTTGAGCACTGCCAAAATACCTCACGTGAAACGCAGCAGCCAGGGAGTGAGAGTCTCTATATATTTTCATCATTCTCTTGCTTTTCATTTAATTTTAAGTCCTTCGTAACTTGCGAACAAACTACTGTGTAGGCTCCTTGAGCATTCAGACCTAAGAATCCTTGTTTTGCGCCGCGTGTATGGAAAGAAAGTAATGAATGTCTCTGGCTTAATGGTCTAAAAGTCTTTCTCACTGTGCTAAAAAACCCCCAGCATCCCTAAATCCATTTTCATTTATAACGTTATGAGTAATTCTACTGGCAGCAGTTTTTCCTTCCCATATATATTTATTAGAGGGAGAAATTCCCCATTCTCAAATAATGTTCTTGCTTGGATCAAATGGTTTTCAAATTCCAATTCTGTCTTTAACCCTTTCATTGCCTCCCATGAGCTGTTTTATCACACTCTGTGCAGGGTGGTGTTCCTCTCAGGAGAGATGACACCCAGGAATGCAGAAAGCAGCCTCAGCAGGTGACTGAGAAGCTCACAGAGGTAGTGCTTGGGAAGCAAAATTGGGGCAGCTTTAGAATGAGCTGTGCCATTTCTGCAAGAGAAGGAAGCCATGAGGACTAGCAGCCCTCTCCCCAAAGAGCAGAGATCTTCTGCTCATGCTCCTCAACTAATGACCATGAAGTTGTAATTAGGTTATTGCCATCTGTGCACAGACCCCCTGCGCTTGGCTGGGCTGCTGGAGGACACCTAAGGGGACTCTGCAGGGTGGGCTGAAGGTATCTCCAAGCTTTTATGGACCTCAACTTGGTGGTAATTGTGCAATGGTTCATAGCTTCTTCTCAATGTGGTTGTAACTGGGCTACTGTTCATAGCTCCTAAGACCAAGTTGTCTGTGGAAGGGCCACCTCCCATCTAAGCTTGAAGGTAAGGGGCATTGAGAAGAGGGGACCCCCCCTGATTTTTAAGAAAATATTCCTGTGGCATCTATTTCTCATAATTCAGGAAGGCGAGGGAGAGAAGCGGGTGCTGCCTGAGGAGGAGGAGGATGAGGCCACCATGGACGGGGTTAGATGCTTCAGAAATCTTGGTCTGCTCCGACCGTCTGCTGGTGATTGGGGGCACTGTCTCCTGATGAGCAGGGTATTTTTCATCATGTCGGTGACAAATGGCTCTCGGTTGAGTAGAAAAATGGTTTATTGATTAGCTAGCAGAGGTGCACGAGGGGATTGTGCTGCTAACGAACTGTGCCTGTTCCGCCACCTGCACTCTGCGGGGGCCCATGGGGACAGGCCGGGGGACCTGGCCAAACGTGACCTCGTCCTCCTGTGGCCACGGGTCTCCTGTGAAACAGAGAATAGGGTGCAGCAGAGAGTAGAGGAGCCTCATTGTGCTCCTTTCTCTGACTCCTTTTTGGGATGTGCCAAGCAGGGACATGTCACTGCCCCCAAGGCAGGGGACCATCTGGCTCCCAGGGACTATCACTGACAATCACTCATGGTGGCAGGACCATCTTTGTGGGATACCCCTTGGCAGCCAGCCCCTCTGCTTTCCCACCCCTCTCCTTCCCACGTCCCCCCAGCCTAAACCCAGCTCTAGCAAAGCACTTGAATGCTGTTTTCATCAGGCTGAATCACAGAATCTTCATGGTTGGAAGGGACCCTTGAGATCATCGAGTCCAATCATACACACACAAACCAAAACACCCAACCCAACAATCTCGGGCACCAGAGCATGCCCTGAAGTGCCACCTCTACACGTTTCTTAAATACCTCCAGGGATGATGACTCCACCACCTCCCTGGGCAGGCTGTTCCAGTGCCTGACCACCCTCTCAGGAAAGTCATTCTTCCTCAGATCTAATCTAAACCTCCCCTGCCCCAACTTCAGACCATTTCCTCTGCTCCTCTCATTATTCCCTTGGGAGAAGAGGCCAACCCCCACCTCTCTACACCCTCTTTTCAGGGAGTCGTAGAGGGCAATGAGGTCTCCCCTCAGCCTCCTCTTCTCCAAACTGAACATGCCCAGTTCCCTCAGCCTCTCCTCGTAGGACTTGTTCTCCAGACCCCTCACCAGCTTGGTGGCTCTCCTCTGGACATGAGGCTGGTCTGTTCAAACCAAGGTCATTTGGATGCTGTAGGGCAGGAGACCCCCCCAGTGATCTGAACTGCTCAGGGAGACCACAGTTTTGAAGGATTTCTCTCTACCCAGAGCTTCATCGCTGGAGAAAAACAAACCAGTTTTTTTGTTTTCCTTTTTTTTTTCCCCTTCATCTCTAGCCTCTGTGTGTCTACCCACAGCACACCTTGAGCGAGTTGAGCATAATTAATCACAGTTTGCTTCCCTGTGTTCGCCTGGGATTCCTAATCCGCAGTAAATCCTTTGAGGAACAGATGCAATTATGAAAGAAACGCTTATTAAAAAGAACTATATGTGCCATAAAAAAATGTCAGGCCAATTGTCCTTTAGTTGTTTGCAATGTTGCCAGCTGTAATATACGATCCCAGTGCTCCATCCCAGCTGCCTGTGTCCCCCGGTAGAGTGTGCTTCAGTGATAGCTTGTGCTGGATTTCACATGCAGCTGCACAGACCCCCCAGATTTCAGCTGTTCTTCCTTCTCTCTCTCTCTCTCTTTCCATCCTGCGAGCACCTATTCTTAACTCATCAAGCAAAAGCCTGTCACAGCCACGAACCTTCTGTAGCAAACACTGTATTTGATCTCTCCTGGCTGAAATGGATGATGAGCTCCTTGGAATTAATATCTTCTGCACGTGTCAATGTGACCAGCCACTGGAAGAAGATATATCTGACAGTGATTTGTTGGTTTGGCTGGCTTGGCGGAGGAGAGACCACAGCAACTCAGCTGCAAACGTGTAATGCGCTTTTCCATCTGTTTTCTTGCCTGGGTAAGGAGTGAAGAAGGAGGTTACAACCAAAATCCATGTGTTGGGGCCTTGGTGGCATTACCCACCTGAGGACAGTGAGTCCGAGGAATTGAGAACTCTGGGGTTATGCTCTTGGATTTGGCCAGTTGTTTTTTCACTCAGTGGCTTAGCTTTTCACCCATAGGACCAGTGAAGTGGTGCCAGTCTGCTTCTGTAGACACTTTGAAGGAGCAGCCAAGCAAAGAGATCTCCAGGATAGCTCTTTAATAGCACACTTGGGAAGCCCCTGACTGAGGCCAAGTAATTCTTGTGCCTGGGATGATGTCAGAACAGGGAGCAACTCGACTTGGAAGAAGAAACAGAGGAGAATGGAGGTGATTTTGCTCTGTGTATTAAGGATGTCTGCTGCAAGTGCTAGAGAATGTGGGACCTACCAAAAAAATGTAAGTTTTTTGAAAATATGAGTTATGAAAACTGTGTGAATACAGTCACAGAATCACAGACTGCTATGGGGTTGGAAGGGACCTCTGGAGATCATCCAGTCCAACCCCCTGCCAGAGCAGGTCCACCCAGAGCAGGTTGCACACGAATGTGTCAAGGTGGGTTTGAATGTCTCCAGAGAAAGAGACTCCACCAAGTCTATCTGGGCAGCCTCTTCCAGGGCTCTGCCACCCTCAAAGTGAAGAAGTTCCTCCTCATGTTTAGATGGAACTTCTTATGTTCCAGTTTGTGCCCATTTCCTCTTGTCCTGTCCCTGGGCACCACTGAAAAAAGACTGGCCCCTTCCTCCTGACACCCACCCTTTAAGTATTTATAGGTGTTGATCAGATCCCCCCTCACTCTTCTCTTCTCCAGACTCAAAAGACCCAAATCCCTCAGCCTTTCCTTGTAAGAGAGATGCTCCAAGCCCCTCATCATCTTTGTAGCCTCTGCTGTCCCCTCTCCAGCAGTTCCCTGTCCTTCTGGAACTGGGGAGCCCAGAACTGGACCCAGTGCTCCAGATGGGGCCTCCCCAGGGCAGAGCAGAGGGGCAGGATGCCCTCCCTCCACCTGCTGCTCACACTCTTCCTGATGCCCCCCAGGATGCCCTTGGCCTTCTTGGCCACCAGGGCCCATTGCTGGTTGCATATTGTGAGGCTGCTGACCTGCGTGACTTAAGGTGAAGCAAGTCTTTTTGTGGACAAGTAGGAGACCCATCCAAACCTTAGGAAAGAGAAGGATGGGAAATGGAGAAGGGGCTGTCTCGGGTCAGCTCTAGCTCATCAGTGACCTTTGGGAGAGGCTGCAGGAACTAAAAAACAGGTCACATCCCTGACAGCAAGTTGGGTGGCAAAAGCAGGCAGGGACGAAACCAGGCAGCTCAGGGTGCGAAATGCTGTGCCATCTGCGGGCAATGTAAAGGGTAATAAGGATCAGTTGCAGATAAAAGTATTTTCAAACAGACCGAAGCCAGAACTTTGTTCGCAATTAGTCCGAGAACTGGCAGAAGCCACCTCAGGGCTGTTACAGTGCTCTAGGAGATTGGCAGAGGCAAAGGTAAAATCTGTATTTACAGAGGGGTAGAAGGAGGAGGTACGGAGAATTGTTACTAGCATTTTAATCTAAATGGTGTAAATTAAATTCCCAGAAAAATATAATTTCTATGTACCAAAAAAAAAAAAAAAAAAAAAAAAAAAAAAAAAAAAAAAAAAAAAAAAAAAAAGTAAAGAATCCCCGTCAAAAGAAAAAACACATGTTCCAAGCCAATCTGATTTCCCTGAGTGATAAGACTAAATATTTTGGATTGAGAAGAAGCCAGAGATGTCAGATGTCTTGCCTCTGCTAGGATTTTGCTGTGTTTCACACCACATTCCTTTTAACAAGGTTGGTAAGCAGGTCTCCATAAAACTACCGTGGGAGGGGTGCAAAACATGGTTGGAAACCAGACAAGAGTAGTCAATGATTTGCTGTCAAACGAAAGGATGGATTGAGTGACTTTCTGCAGGAATCTGTCCTTGATCTAATAGGAGTTGGTATTTTCCCTAACGATCTAAATGATGGAATATTCTCTGTTCAATCTGCAGAGGTTCAAGACAGGAATTAGTGCTGCAATTGCAGAGAAGGAGATTTCTAATCTTGTAACAGTAAGGACAATTAAGCGCCGGGATGTTTTGCCTGGGGAGGCTATGGGGTTTCTGTCATTAGAAGTGTTTAAGAAGAGTTTGGAGGGACGTCTCTGGGGAACGATGCAGAGATAACCCTACCTTGAGGCAGGGCCAACGCTCGAGGTCCGTTCCAGCCCTATTTTCTGTGATTCTGCATCATTCCAAAAGCAGTGTCGCGTCTCCTGTGACTTTCAGGGGAAAGTATGAAAAATACCACGGAAAACTGAAAACACGTGATGGCTTTAGACAAAAAGCCTCATGCTATTATTTACCAAAATATCAATATATCAACCTGGTTCTCCAAGCAAGCAGTAGAAATTGAGCAGCCTGGCTTTTAAGCCTCGCTGTCTGCAGATCTGCCGGAGCTCTTGCTGGCTTCCTCCACCCTGAATTGGGAAAATCTGGGTGCTAAGGTCTCATGGCTGTGGAAAAGCGTTGGCTTTCTCAAACTGCAATACGAACAAGGGTGTTTGTATGAAATGGGAATGAAAACATTTTTTCCATCCACTCCTCTGGCAAAGACAGCTGGGCATTTGGAGTGATGGCGTTTGAAATGCAAAATGCACCTCATTGGAGAGTTGTTTTGTGCAATTCATCTTCAGAGTACACCCTTACTGCTTGTTTGCAATGTGCAGCCATAAACCACGCTCTCTGAAAGTGGCTCAGCGGCGAGGAAGAGGGGGAAGGATGGCGATATCAGGCATTTCAATCCCCACTGCAGCCCACATTGCTCAAAGCAAGATGACTTGCAAACATCTAACACGAATGAGGAAGATGAATCGTATGCAAGGTCAGGCGCGACGCCAGCAAACTGATAGAGGCAAAAGCAGTTAATTGCTTTAGATTCCAACAACCCCAAAACGTGCCCTGTGTACAGACATCTGTTCCTTGCGCAGTGGTGGACCTCGCTGCCCAAACCGGCAAATAAAATAGGCAATGGAGGTGCTCGTCATGATTTTTAATGTCAAAATCAGATTCACTGTTGCCTTATGGTCTCCGTAATTACTAGACATCGCTCATCATTTTTCCCAGCTCAAGGGATACTCCATTATTGACCTCAATGGGAAGATATAAATACATTACTGAATGGAAATATCACCATTTACTGTTGTGGAAAGGTCTACATCATAGCTCAAAGGGCTCTGAAATCTTTATCTCGGTGTAGGTACAGCAGAGGAGAATGCCTGATACTGTTGATACGGTGGCAAACCGCTGCGACTGAGGTCTTATCTTAGAGGAGGAAAACCTATTACAGGTTATTAAAGGGAAACAACAATAGCAAACCACAAGTTTGAAGGAACTTGCTACAGTCAAGCGGCTAAAAATGTTGTGCTGGGCTAGCACAGTGCTGCCAAGGATGGAGGTGGCCAGAGAGCTTGGTGGCCTCACTGGTCCCAAGCTAGTGGGGTCACAAAATCTCTCAGGGGAGCATGGCAGGACCACAGAGAGCCACAGGAGACGACGGGATGTTATTTCCCCTGAATGCAGTGAGCACCAAAAGCAGGGGGAGGCCAGTGAGGTGCTCTCATGAAACCGCTTGAGGAGCATCATGGTGGCAAGGTGCTCCCATGAAGCCGTGCGTGGAGCATCATGGTGGACTTTAAGCTCTGTGGGTCACCCCCAAGGCTGCCTGTGAGCGGCGAGTGGCTCGCTGGCTTGCCTTTGTCACTCCAGAGCCTGCGGTGGGGGCATACCCTCCTGATGCCTCCCTGCTGGTGGCAGCCCTGGGAGACGTCCCACGGGGCTGGCAGTGCTGGTGCCGGCTGAACTGGACCTCCCTCCTGTCTGCTAGGACCAGGTGTCCCTTGGGGACCATCTCCTTCCCGAGGAACGAGGTCGTTGCAATGGTGGTGTGTGCCAGGGGCTGCCAGCTCTCTGCCCGTGCTCCCCGCCTGTCACTGCTGGGTGGGTGGCATTGACACCATCAAACCCCCAGAGTCCTAGAGCAGGGAAGTGCCTCCGAGCCACAACAAAAGGGCTTTCTAGGTAGTGATCTTTGGAGGGGATCAGCTGTCTTTGTCCACGGGAGTCATGTGCCTTCGCTTTCTGGGTCTTTGGGCAGCCGCAGAGTAAACGTCTGTGCAGGGAGGGAATGTGCTCATTGGGGGCACCTTCTTCCATGCAATCTGTGTCACCCTTTACATGAGAAACCATGACTGAGGATGCTCAAGCTGAGAAAGTGTCTCCACACCAAAGGGCTTTGGTTTAGCCCACAAGACCACTACCCCCATCTTCTTCCCATATTCCTGCCCGGCGCAGCTCTGGCGAGGGGGGGTAAAGATCACCCCTCGGAGGGGTCTCGCTCTCCTGCCTGGCTCATCTTTCTGTCTGAGCATGTCTCCCATGAGAAGGGGAGCTCCTCTGTGCCCCAGCAGTTCATGCTGACCCACGCAAGCCCTGCCTTCAGGGAGTCACCCCATGGTGTGACAGGAGCTGGAGGGCTGTTAGCGAAGGGTCACTGGGACAGAACTGGCAGAGCTTCTTTATGATACCCCCATAAAAGAGCCCCATCCATTTTGAAGGGGAAGGGGCTGTTTGCAGACAGGCAGGACAGTAACAAAGCAGGAATTGGATCTGCAGACCCTTTCCTGAGACTTGGCAGCCATGGGGTTGCTGCTGGATTTTTGGAAAAATCATAGATTCCATCCAGGAAGGACCGGTAGCTCAGCATGTGCTTGGTTAAAGTAGGTCCCAGCTGACAAGGACACTGGGACCTGATGGAAAATAGAGAGATGGTGAATCCCACCACCTCTTGTGGCTTGTCACCGTGGCTAATCACCCCCGCCGTCTCATTTGTTTTTAAAATGCTGTATCATGTAAATCTGTCAGCTGCTTTGGAAAATCCCTGCCTCTACTCTTAACCCCCCATGGGAGCCTCTGTGCCTGGAAAATGGCACACCTCTGAGAGATGCTTTAGGCACTGGAGGGAGAGAAGACCTGGTTCCTGGCAAGCTGGGGTGACCCTTCCTGGGGTGACAGCCGCCGTGGGGATGCTAGCCACATCAGGAGCTGTGTCCCTAAACCTCTTGGTGCAGCATTGATTGTACAAAACCATGCTGGCAGCATCCTGCTGTCCCTCCCCAACGCTCTCCACACCACCAGTGCCTTGGGGCAGAGCTGCCTGGAGGTCCTGGGGGGCCATGGGGGACAGTGACCTGCTCACTGGAGTGTCCTAGCAGAGGGAGAAGGGCGAATGAGGGAGCTCCTGGGATGAGGAGGAGGTGGAGGAGAGCCCTGGCCTTAGAGGACATGCAGGGAAGGAGAAGGGATGTGCATGCAGCCACTCGTTTTGCCTGGATTTGGTTATTTTTTATGATGTCTGAAGAAAACAGCCGTGACTGAGCCCTCTGCAAGGGCTGTGCTATGAGTGGGTGTCTCTGCTGTAGGGAGCTGTAAACCGGCCATGCCCTGGGCTTTGGGCAGGGACACGTGTGGCAGGGGGGACCCCTGGGGATACAGCAGGGCTCAGCCCTTTCCCCCAGCCCAGCCCCAGGCAGGGACCAGTCTCCAGCCCACAGCATCGCTGGGATGAGGAGCAGGACAGCCCAGGAGAGCCTCTTTGGGGCCGGGCCCCCCTTTTCCCATCTCTGATGGCCTGTGATGAAGGGAAGCCAGCCAGAGCCCAGCCGAGCCCGCGTCCCGCAGGGAGAGCTGGCCCTGCAAATTACAGTTTCTCTGCCTGCGAGTGCTTATTATAGTTTATTGAGCTGGGGAGGTTTCTCTGCTTTCTATTTTGGGCCAAGCTCCCCTTGTATTTATTTACAATCAGGAGAGCAGCTTGTAGCCACTGCAGTTGAAGAAAATTGCTGTGAAAAGCAGGAAATTGGCTTCTCACCTTACAGGAGTGGGGCTGTGTGGCTGGGGGCTGCGTCTCCCCCCGAGGGACCCCAACCCTGCGCTGTGCCGTGGGGTGGCCTTTACCCACAAACCTGTGGTGTCGGTGTCTCGTCTTGGTTAGATGAGATATTAAGCAGAAATTCTTTGCTGTGAGGTGGTGAGAGCCTGGCCCAGGTTGCCCAGAGAAGCTGTGGCTGCCCCATCCCTGGAGGGGTCCAAGGCCAGGTTGGAGGGGGCTTGGAGCAACCTGGCCTGGTGGGAGGTGGTTGATAGGGTGGTGGAACTGGATGGCCTTTAAAAGCCCTTCCAGCTCTAAACATTCTATGGTTCTATGTCATTATGAGTTCACGTCTTGGAAGCACACCTAAGTAACCCCCCACCCTGGCTTGAGGTGACACGGCAGTGTGTGCCCGGCGCTGGCTGCAAAACCTGCCCTAAAGGGTCGGGGCTGCTTCTTACATGAAGACACAAATCAGCAACCTTAGTGTCGGCTCATTCATGTCTTTGAAAGGTACCTAAAGTCTTTCAGAGATGCTATCATCCTCAGGGATATGTTTTGGGAGGGCAAAAGAGTGGTGAAAGGCCCCCCCCAAGGTCCCTGGGGTGCATAGCCCCGTGTACCCCATGTTCTGTGGGGTTCTGGGCTCTCCTTTGCTGCAAACTGGGGTCACCGGCGGCGCTTCACACCCACCCGGGCATTGCTGCTCCTGAAGTCGGAGCAGTTTCCAAGCTCAGGGATGAGAAAACTGCCATGAGCTGGGGTGACTGCCCCCAGTCACCTCTCTGGCTTCGCCATACCTGGGGTGCCAGGCACCCAGCCCCCCCAGTAAACCCCAGCTCCGAAGGCAGAGGGGCTTGGTGCGGCTCCGGCTGTCCCCAGCCACATCCAGTCCCTCGGAAGAGGGAAGAACGTATAAGTGCCTGCTCAGCATCTCTCTCTGGACCTACTGTAAATGTCATGGCAGTGTCTATAAGTGGCCTAACATATTAAAGATCAGGCAGCGAGGGGAGGGAAGATGACCTTTTGCATTTTGCCCAGAGCAGGCAAGGGTAATGTAATTATAATTTCATGTAATTCATCTCCTGACACTGTGTAATAGCTGAACTTCGCTTGGCCAAGCCAGGGATGGAGTGAAGAAAGACAGGAGGAGGGGAGGCCCCTCATCCCCCCGCTGGGACACCCTCCCCCAGGGCAGAGCCCCCCAACCCTGGCTGGGCTCCTCTGCTGCCGCAAGGCTCCTCGCTCTGGCCGGGGTGCAGATGGAGCCTCTCCTCCTGGCAAGAGGCTGCCAGGGCCGTTAGCTCAGAGCTGCTGTGTTCAGAGGCCAGCAGCTAAAATGCTTCCCAGCCCGCAGGAGCATCTGGCACGGCCGGGGCCGCTTGTTCTGCCAGCCTCAATCTGCTCCTCTGCGTGATTTGAGCTCTCCTCCTTCCCTTCCCGGCATTGTTTTTCTGGAGTTGTGTTTTTTCGAATCACACCAAGCACAAAAACCTCTCTCTGGTGGTGGGGGGCGGTGAGGGGCTGTGCCCCCCGCAAATGCCAGAGCTGAGGATGGAGCAAACCCACCCCCAACAAAATCCAGCCCTACTGGTTTTCATAGAATCACAGAATGGTTTGGGTTGGAAGGGACCTTAAAGCCCCTCCAGTGCCACCCCCTGCCCTGGACAGGGACACCTCCCACCACACCAGGTTGCTCCAAGCCCCCTCCAACCTGGCCTTGAACCCCTCCAGGGATGGGGCAGCCACAGCTTCTCTGGGCAACCTCTTCCAGTGCCCCAGAGTGAAAAATTTCTTCTTTTACCCTAAAATAAGGGTTTTCTCTTGTCCAAGCATGCTATGCCTAGAGCCTGCATAGTGCCAGACTCCTGTTAATTAGTTCCTTGTTAATTTGCTCTGCTGTCTCTGGGTTGGACCACTTTGCTGAGGTCTGCTTTGGCCTGTCCATAGGGGATGGGTGATGGACCAGAGGACTCACAACCCCTCTGGGCTGGTGAAGGGCAACACCACACTCGCTGCGACTAGTGTGAGTTTGGGCAGGTTGTGTCTGCGGGGTGGTTTATTAGCAGAGCAGATACCATGTTTTCAGACAGAAAGTTACACCTATTTAAAAGCTGCCACCACCCAAAATTTATTTTTCCATCACTGACTGATTAAATTCTGCTAGTCAGAGATTTTATCCCGGAGAAATCCTCCAGGAAGCTCTAATAGCAGAGTCAATCTTTATAATATCGGGAACAATAAAAAAGAGACCTCATTTTGCTGCAGGTTTTATCTGTGGCTCCGTGGCTCCGCATGCCTATCCAGCCCCATTATCATCCCAGCACCCAATAGGAGTCATTAAATATTTATTTAAAAGGTTTTCCTTCCTGAACGGCGAAATAGAAACCGGCAAAGATTAAATGGTTTTGTTAAGATAAACAGTCTGGAGGAGCCAGCACCGTGTTGCGTGGCTCAGGGGACCGGGCTGCAGGGGCAGGGTCTGGATGCTGCGTGCTCCTGGGCTTCTCCAGGGAAGATCCCTGGAGGCAGAGTTGGATAAATTAACCACGGGGTTTCATTCCTGGATGGATGTGGTGTTGGGTGATGCTGAGCACGGAGGAGCTGTGAGATCTCCATTAGCTGACGTGGAGGTCCAGCATTCTCAGCACGATGCCCACGGTTTGCTGTGGCGGTTTGCCACGGGAGGAAGAAGCAGGGATCCAGGTTCGGGGGTTTTCATCATTAAATCTGCTGCTCTTTGGACTCACAAAGCTCAGAAAAATGCCCCAGTGCAGGTACTGCAAGAGAAATGCCTTCATTAGCATTGGGCTGTGTGGGCAGCGCCGCTCTCCACAAAGGCTCCATCAGCAAAAACAATCTCATCAATATCAGCCTCTAATTCATCTCCCCTGCCTCGCCCCACGTGCCTCCTGCGGATCCCTCACAGCAGTCGTCTTGAAACCCTTGGTAAAAGTATTTTTTCTTATTAATAAAACACCCCAACCTCAGCCAGGTGAGAGAGATCTGCTGGCATTTCCCACCCTGCCTGTGGTCCGGGTTTGCCTTCCTGGTAGAAGGGCAGGACATGCCAGTCTGACAAGTTCTTCCTTCCCCCTGTTATAAAATGTTTTGTAATTCCCCTGCCTCTTAAAAAAAGACACTTATGGACTCCCTTCTCCTCCAGCTTTCCTGTAACAGCAGCTCTGATGGGCAGGAGACGTGAGTTGAGTGGGCTGTGCCTTGACATGGGGATTTTGTATTTTTGGTGCCGTTGAAGGAAAAGGGTTTCCACCAGGAGCTGGAAAAGCGGTCACTCCATCCTTTCTGCTTGGAGGAGCTTCCAAGTTGTATCCCAGCCTGCTGTGAAAAGGGAATAGCAGGATGGAGCTGGGGTGGGGAACTCCAGCAGCTTCGGGGCTGGTGAGGCAGGAACAAGCCCAACGCACCCCCTGAGCCCTTTTAAATATGGAAAGAAAAAACTCATGTTTTCCACCTTGCTGCCAACAGCTGAACAGTTTTGCTTTTCCAAATCTATATCAACACCTAAGGCTTTTATTGGGATTTTTTTTTTTTTTTGGAACAGGCTAAAGGGGAAAGCATAACCGTTAAAACAACGCGGCACCTCCCATCTATGGATTGAATACAATACTTACCCTATTATTTTATAACATTAAAAAAGGAAGCGTCCTACTTATTTCTGAAGCACAGATTTTTCTGCATGATGAATGGGAAGGAGTTTTTTTTTGGTCAATGAGATTTAATTATGCTACAAAGCACCGAAGAGCTGAGCTGCCATCCCCTGCCTCCCGTTGTCCACAGCTCGCTGGGGAGGACGGGGACACACCAGCAAGTTTGTCACCGTCCTACAAACTTCTCTCCCCCTGCTTGGATTCCTTCCATTTTCTTCATCGTTGCGTTTTAGCAGATGGTTTGCCAATTGCCCTTGGTCTGCCCTGAACTGAGAGCCTCCATGTCACACGGAGATGATCTGGTTCCCTGTGGGCATTTGCTCCTCACCGCAGCCGTGGCAATTCAAGTGGCCCGGTCCCATGGCAGGTGGGACTCCCCAGCTCCTTCTCAAGCTGTTCCAAACATCCCTCCAATGTCAGAGCCTAGTCCCCTTGTCCCAGCGAGACCTTGGTCCCAGCTGGTCTGAACCATGAAGTCCCCAAAGCCTAGTTAACCTCCATCAGGACCAGAGGTGCTGGCAGGAACGATACACGTGCCAAAATCAAAGGGCGCTTTGAATAGTGCAGAGCATTTCCATTCAAAAGTCTTCGAAAGGTTTGGGATTTATCTCCATCCTGGGAGGGAGCCTTATTAGTGGCTTTTGGGTACACCATTCCTGAATAATGAGGACAATCTTGTCTTGGGAAGATAAATCCCAATATAATGATGCCATTGTCTTTCCTTATTGTAACTCTCCGTCAGCCCCTCATTTAACTGCTGTTTTACCCAAAGATTTTGACAGCCTGTTTTAGCACAGGAAGGATAATACAATGCTTATTAATTGCCACCCAATCTAAAATTAGCCCTTTCTTCTGTGGCTAATGAGCCACCGTGCAGTCCTTTGGGGACGACGGTTTGAACGTGGCCGGTTACATCTCCTCATCCTCATGGCCATGTTGGATCTCCCACAGCTTTTCCATGCCCTGATGGGTCCAGGTCATCACCCGAACCCCCTGGAGCAGGGGATGCTCTCTGCTCAAATCCCTCTTCTCCTTCCCACTTCCCATGGGACGAGCAATAAATGGGGAAAGGCTTTTTGCAGCTTTGCAAATTCTCCTGCAATTATCGCATGAAGGAGCGTGGCTGAGAGAAATAACCTCGGCAGAGAAATACTGCTTGGAAATAAATTTGTGAGAATATATTTCTGCCGTGACAGGTACGGGGAGCGGCGGAGCCGGACTAAGCAGGCAGGCGGCTCATAGGTCATTATGAGTTTGAATCAGTTACCAGGGGGATGCAAAGGGAGCTGGAGATGGATGTATTGTAAGAAGGTTTTCTGGAGAGGATTTAAGCAATTTCAACTAGCTGACATGGTTGAGATCGGCTTGAAAGTTTCCTAATGAATTTCTTTTTCGGGAGGAAATTGGGCTGTTGAGTGGAGGAATGCACCTGCTTGGTGCGGAATAGAAAAGCAGGCTCTTTCTGTTGGAAATTCAGCAGTGAAAAATCCAGATAAAGCTAAAACTCCTTAACCTTTCAGTGTGGATCCCCCGGGAGGTGCCTCCCGGGAGCTACAGTTTGTTGTCCTTGTGTCTGTAATTCTCCCCGGGGGGCTCAAGGCAGCAGTGAGTGCATCCCTGCTCTGCAGGGAAGCAATGGGGCGCAGGGGGCAGAGACCTGTCCCAGCTCAGTGCAGGGGTGTGGAGAGAGTCCAGCGCTGTGCTGGGATGTGCAGGCACACAACTCGGGTTTTCCTTCATACACAGCGTCCCCAAAACCTCTATCCCCGGGCTAAGGGACCTGTGAAACACACACATACCCAGCAGCAGCATCGCTGAGTGGAGGGCTCCTGGCTCCCAGGCACTACGGTGCCCAAAAGCTGCGTGTCCCCGAGGAAATTTTGGAGAGCAATTTCTTGATATAAATTTTCCAGCAGTTTGCAGTCAGCGGTAGGCAGAAGCCTCTGCCCTGCACACTGTTCCTGTGGGGCTGGTGAGGAGGATTGCTCACAGATGCTGGACCGGTATCTGGAAAGGGTCCAAACGCTGGGGCGCACCCCTGTTTCCCTCCATCCTAATTCACTGATTCAATTTTGGTTTGGTTTTGTCTTTTTTTTTCCCTAGAGATCAGTGTCCCGGTGGGGGAAATCTGGAGCAGCCTTGCAGGGATTCCCACCATTCCCAGGAGTGTGTCTTGGACTCACCGACAAGGTACATCCCCCAAAATCACACTGTAGCAGTGCTGTGGTTATTTCTGTTATGTGCATAAACATGAGAAAAGGTCCTTAGCCATTACCTGGTTTCTTGGTGTCGGGGTCCAAAACCTGCTGAACATTTGGAAAGGATTATACGAGCTTTGTGTGCTTTGGACCGAGACAGTAGCTGGTTAAAGGCAGATCCCTCGGGAGTCTGAGCCGCCTTTTGTATTTATTGCAGCTCTAGTGCTTTCAAAACACTTCAAAGGTCTAATTTTCCTCCTTGTGTCTCCACGATCCAAATTTAGCGGGGAAGGTGTGATCAGCAAATACCCAGGAGAGGTGCCACTTGCCTGGCGGTGGCTCTGCTGTGTAGGTGCTCACAGGGTAGATGTTTGTGGTCCCTCACCGGGACAGGGGACCCAGAAACCAGTTTAAGCAGTGCGACAGTCTCCATGGCTTGGTGCAGAAGAGCAAAGGATGAATCCGTACCCCTGCCCTGCTGGGGATGCCGTTAATGGGGGTGAGATTCACCAGGAAGGTTGAGGTGGACCTGGCAATCGTGTGTTTGCACCCATTTTCTCTCCTCCGTACCGCGAGCGTCGACCCCTCTGTGCTGTGCTGTGAGCGTCCGTGATGCTTTTGATTGATACCAGCCAGTGTTGGGACATAAAGGACCACATTTCTGTTGAAATGGGCTGCCCGTGTCCTCCTCACCCCAAAGCATTTTGAAGTTAGAGCAGAGTGACTCGTGCTGAAGCTGCTGGTGGCCGCAGCGTTACCTGGGGCTGGATGCCGCAGTGTTCCCTCTCTTAATTAGCACGGCTGATAAACCAAGGGCTGGGCTGTGCAGCCACCTATGAGCCCACAGAGCAGTGGGACATGCAGCAGGATGCACAGGACAACTGGTGGGGGCTCTGGCTATCAAAGAGGCTGGCTACTGTGGCATCTGGAAGTGTTCAAGACCAGACTGGATGGGGCTTTGAGCCACCTGGTCTAGTGGGAGGTTCCAACCCCAGGGCAGGGGGGTTGGAACCTGATGATCTTTAAGGTTCCTTCCAACTCTAACCATTCTGTGATTCTATGATCTTTAGAATCATAGAATGGTCCAGGCCGGAAGGGACCTCCAAAGGTCATCTAGTCCGACCCCCCCACAGTCAGCAGGGACACCCCCAACTAGACCAGGTTGCCCAGGGCTTCGTCGAGCCTCACCTTGAATATCTCCAGGGATGGGGCCTCAACCACCTCCCTGGGGAACCTGTTCCAGTGCTCCACCATCCTCACAAGGTCCCACCCTCACCCTTTAAGGTCTCTTCCAACTCCAACCATTCTGTGATTCTATGATCCGCTGGCCTTCAGTGGTCCAGCCAGGTCCGGGTCTTCCAGCAAGCGCTGGGGGACATGTTGTGCCCAGTCCTAC
This sequence comes from Calidris pugnax, assembly GCF_001431845.1. NCBI lineage: Eukaryota > Metazoa > Chordata > Aves > Charadriiformes > Scolopacidae > Calidris > Calidris pugnax. Next base: position 191,192 of record NW_015091017.1, on the reverse strand, counting down.
ACAACCCTCATGATATTTATCACCCGTGGTGACCACCCCATCACTGGGGTGAGCAGGATGCCGTAGTGATGTTGTTCTCCTAATCCTCAGTACCCTGCAGGTGGGGATGCTGGTACCCAGGGCTTGCTTTTCACCTCACCCCTTCACCAAAGGAGCCATCACCTGTAGCTCTCATGACCCCGTGGTGGCACCAAGTTGCCACCAGTTTCCACTGGAGTGGGCACATGGCATTCCTGGAGATTTCTGTTCAGGTGGGGATGGTGCAGGAGGGTGAGGAGCAGCCACACACTCCCAGACACAAAGCAAGTGGCCACCTTGCTGCAGGCACAGGCGGGATGGACTCATGTCAAGGAGCTGGCAGCTTGAAGATGGAGCTTGTCCCTAGGATGCAGGAGCCAGTCTGGAGGCTCCTCCTGACTCTTTCCCCTGTAATGTGATGCTCTATGAATATTGTAAGAATGAATACAGTTATGCCCTGAAAAAAGAAAACTCATTTATTTATGAGGCTATTTGATTTCCTCTGAAATGCCTCATCTAGCAGCCTCCCTCCATTAGAAACCCTCCGAAGCTATGCAAGAAAAAGCCATATCTTATTATTTAAATTAATAAAGCAGCTGCAAATTTTTGCTTAGTTTTAAAATATGACTACAGAAAATATCCTTCCATGGACCATTTTTCCTGTGGTTTTCTTCCTGAATATTCCTAATTATGGCCATAATTAATTTTAACGAGTCACCCACCATCAATTCCACAGTAATTTGTAAGTGTCCTGCAGCTGACTTAAAAAAAAAAAAAAATTCAAAGCGATGCCCTCCTCTGGCTGCCTCTTTAATGAAACCTGGGATTACTTAAGGAATTGGCACTTGGCCCCAGCAACGCAAAATTGCCTGGTCCTCAGTCAGAGCCGATGCTGTCCGCCTGTTGATGGATGGCATCATTCAGAGCTTTTATAGGCACAGCAAAAGAGGCCAATCTGTCCGGACTGATAAATCTAAATCTCTTGTAATATATCATAGTTCTACCAGACGTAGGTATGAAACCAATGTGATGCTTCATTTTCCCGGGGAAACAGCTCCTCCGAGGCCGATGGTCAACACCAGCAAAGTCCTTGGACAAACTTTGGCCTCCGGGTAAGGAGGTTGGGAAGAAGGTTGAGAAGATCTGTGAAGGAGGTTGGAGGGACTGGGAAGAAAGTTGGGAAGGTCTGGGAAGGAGGTTGAGAAGGTCTGGGAAGAAGGTTGGGAAGGTCTGGATGGAGGTTGGGAAGGAGGTAGGGAAAGTCCGGGAAGGAGGTTGAGAAGGTCCAGGTAGGAGGTTGGAAGGTCTGTGAAGAAGGTTGGGAAGGTCTGGATGGAGGAGGTAGATGGAGAAAGGAAGAACAGTAGGTGCTATGGAGTCTCATCTCCCATCTCCTGCACCACAGTAATGTCAGATATCTCTACAAGAAGAGGTTCCAGCTGGTTGTAGACTCCCAAGAGCATGTGAGCCCTCAGAGGTCACCTCAGACTAAACTTTGCCATGTTATTCATATAAGAGTGAGGAAATTAGGTGAAATATCAAAGTCACTAGAATTTAAGAGTGGGGCTGGCAGGTGGGATGAAAGAGGAGGGAGGAAAGGATTGATCTGTGGAGTGATCCCATGTCTTTGAGAGGATGGTTGCAGAGGGAGAGCCCCCATTCCAGCACCCACTCTGATCTCTGCCAGGACTCGGGGTCACGGCTCCCTGGGCAGCAGGCGCAGCGTGGGCTGGGCAGCGGCGCGCTGCCTTCACCCATTTGTTTTAATAAAGAGCCTCAGTGATGTCCTCATTAGAGCCTCGCAGCCGCAGAGCGAGGGCTGGAGGCCAGCGAGCGGCTGCGCGCTCACGGGGGCTGGCTGCTGACATTTCGGAGCTAATCAGGCCTGCCGCCGCTAGCCAGGGGTCTGACACGGCGAATAAAAAAAACAGGTAGCAACAAGAGCCTTTATATTACAGCGTGGCTGGTGGCCAAGTCTCTCCTTTAATCCCTCTACGAGTAAAAGACTGCCGTTCCCCTCCTTGGATGTCCTTTCCATCCGGCGCCGGTGCAGGTGGTCGTGGGGTTTTGGGGGTTGTGGCAGCAGAATTTGGGGAATGTTCATGTCTACTCCCACCAGTGCAAGGCTGGGCTACTGCTGCTGTGTGCCCCTGGTGGGAAACTGAGATTTTTTCCCTGCCGGGGTGTTGCTGTGAGCCTCATCCCCTGGTTTCGAAGCTGGGGGTGACCCTGGGTCCGGCTGCAGAAGCAGGGCTGTGTTGGTAGAGCTGTTGCAGTGCTGCAGGAAGGTGGAGTTGGGAGGTGCGTAGCAAATCCTGACCTCCTACGGCAGCTCGGCCAACCATCCTCCACACAGCCCCTGGAAAAGCACTTATTGCTGGGTCTTAATCTGCAGTAGCTACAAAAGGGATAATACGTGCGTCTGGGGAGCGCCGGGAGGCTTATCGGTGTTTATAAAGAGCAGCACAGAGAGGGACAGGGTTCAAAAAGACTGAGTCTCTCCCCGCCGTTGAAGGGACTGGCTTGAAAACTGTGAAAATATTGAAATACGATATATGTTTTATCTCCTGGTGCTGCGCTGCTGGCTGCATCGGCCGTGTTTGCAGAGCGCTGCACAAAACCAGAGCGTTCCCGGCTGCTCCTGGAGGATGTGCTGAGATTTCAGCCCTTGGAATGGGCTGCCATTGGGAGGGTGGTTGAGGCACCATCCCTGGAGGTGTTCAAAAGACGGGTTGATGTAGTGCTGGGAGGTCTGGTTTAGTGATGGTGTTGCTTCTTGTTTGTTGTGTGGGTGTCTATTTTTGTCAAAATTAGGTTGACGGTTGGACAAGATGATCTTTAAGGTCCCTTCCAACCTAGAAGATTCTGTGATTCTGTGATTTCTCTGTACCCCATGGCTGGTGTCCTGGGGAACACCCACCTCTCCTCTGGGGCTATGCATCTGATACAGGCACCTCGGGACGGCTGCAGCCCCCAGAGGAGAAATACCTAGGTCAATATTGGGAAATCAGAAGTAAAAGAGGACCCAGAGCCATAATTTTGCCTTAAATGCTTCATTTCCATGGGTTTGATGGGTGTCAGAGGCCCAAGCAGACGTCTTGGTGGCAGCGTGCCTGCCTCCCGAGCACAGGGAAGCGCACACGTTAGCGTCACAAGCAAAGGAGAGCAGAAAAGGGAGCGTATTAAAAGCATTCAATGGAGTGAAAAGCCCACGAGGATGTAAAAGACGCTCGCTCTTTACGTATGCAAGGTTTAGCGATGATAGCATGAAACCACACACACACACACAAAAAAAACCCAACCCCCCAAAAAAAGGTTTCCTCTTTGCTGCAACTTGAAATGATGAAATACGGGCTGGCCAGCAGCTACGGCAACCGCTTTATCCTCCAATTTACTGCTCTCACTTCCAGCCTGGCCCCCAGAGCCCGGCTCCCCTTGTACCGTTTTTCTATTAGCAGGTTTTATTTGCGGTCGGGAGCTTTGTACTCGCCCAGCAAAAACCCTGCCTTTGCTCCTAAACCATCCTGCCTGGGCACCGCTCCAAGCCCCTGCACCGAGGCCGGGGGAGAGATGCTGCTCCCGGATCGTGCAGCTGCTGGGGTTCTGCCAGATTCTGCTGCCGGGAGCAGGGGTTGAGCCATGGGAAGCTCTACGTCCCACCACCATACCAACAACAGGTCCAGGAGAGCAACTGGGGCCAGCCGTGCCTCAGTTTCCCCATCCTGGTTGTCTCCCAAGGGCATGGCAGATCGAGGAGGGATGCGAGAGGCTCAGAGACCCCATGCTGTGGTGTGGCCACCCAGGAGGCACCCTGCTAGCCCAGGGGACACCGGGGGTTGCCCGCCAGAGCGGGGAGCAGCCCTGGGTTTCGGGCAAGCCCAGTTTTCTGACAGACTCCGGTGAGATTTGCTGGAGGTGCCAAACTTCCCTCTAAGCATCGTTTCTCAGCCTCTGCCCGGCCAAGGGTCTTCTGCAGCTTTCTCTGGCCTCCTTCCCAGTCCTCCCAGTCCCCAAAGAACAAACCCAGTCGAAGTTGCCTTGTGCTTGGCTGAAGGCATTTAATCACTGTCTCAGCCTGATGGAAATACAAGCTACTCCTGTGCCAGTCAGGACACGGTCTTCTTGCACGGACGAAGATGAGCAAGGAGCCATCCGAGCATGAAATAGTTGTCAAGCTTCCAGAGGGTCACAAGATATATGGATTATGAAGTAGAGACTCCCACAGATCCCAGATTATCAAATATAAAGACTGCAGAAGATTGCTTCAACGTGTTAGATGGTAGGAGCGCCGTCCTGAATTCAGAGCTGGGCCGAAGCTGAGTCTGTGGGACTCTTTCTCATAAGCTTTGGGTTCGCCCCAAATTTGGCCACCCCTGCACAAAGCCTCTCGGTCCTTGGAATTATTCTCTTCTGCCTCTTTCTGTCTCCAGCTCACAGGAACGGGAGGGTTTTGTGCCAAGGGTTGTGCTATGTGGAGCAGAAGCCATCTAAAGGTTAGAGCACTTGAAGGACTGGAGATCAGGATTAAAGAGGACACTTCAGGCAGGTTGAACAGGAGCTAATAGGATTAGTGGCATTAGGGCTGACATCGGTGGGGGCTGTCTCCTGCGGGCGGATCAAGCACCTTCAGAAGAGCAGGCAGTCGCCGGGGGGAAGCCCAGCAGCGTGGTGGTGAACCCCAAGGAGTTGTGGGTGATGGGGAGCCCCTTCCTGGGACCCACAGGGATGCTATCGTGGGTGGGAGGACACGGCTCTGCCCTTGAACCTCTTCCCTAAGCCACGGGGACAAGGAGTAGCACTGCCACCATGGTGTTAGTGCTCAGAGGGTGAGGAGGGCTTGCTGGTGTTTTGCCCCAGGTGGGTTTTATCACCGCGCTTGGCTCCGAGCTGCCACGTGTCATGGCCTCTCACAGCCCATCCCTGCCCCGTCCCCCTTTTCCAGGTTATAGGAGGTGCAGTTGAGGGTCACCTCCCTGTTCCCTGTGTCCTGGAGCCCCATGTGCATCGCCGGCGGCCGGGAGTGTGGCCCTGGCCAGGAAAGCCATGGCTTGCTGGACTGCTTTCCACCAGGAGGAACTGAGCCACTAACACAGATGATGCCTGGGAGATGCCAGGGCTGCAAGAGCAGGGCATGGGCTTGGTGAGCCAGGAGGTCCCTTCCAGCCCTGGAGTCCCTGCTGGCCAAATCCTGAGGTCACCCTTAGGCAGCCCCTGATCCAGAATTGGGAATCGCGCTCTATAACTACCTGAAGGGGGGTGTAGAGGAGCGGGGGTCAGTCTCGTCTCCCAAGTCACAGGAGATAGGACAAGGGGAAATGGCCCCAAGTTGAGCCAGGGGAGGTTTAGATTGGATATTAGGAAACATTTCTTCATGGAAAGGGTTATCCAGCATTGGAATGGGCTGCCCAGGGAAGTGGTTGAGGCACCATCCCTGGAGGTGTTCAAAAGACGGGTGGACATGGTCCTCAGGACTATGGTTTAGTGATTTTTTATTGCTTACTTCTTCTTTATTTTGTTGTCAGAGTTAGGCTGATGGTTGGACTAGATGATCATTAAGGTCCCTTCCAACCTGGACAATTCTATGATTCTATGGGGAAAAGGGAGAAAACTCTGTATGTAAACCAAGGGGCCAGCAGAGAGATGTGAGCACACTCCCCTCTCTGTGTTTCTGCTCTATGCCCCTCTCTTTATTTCTCCCCCCCGCCCCCCCCCCCCCCCCCCCCCCCCCGCCAAACTGGGGAGCTTCACTGATGTATTCTTACAGGTCCTGAACTATTCTGCTCATTAAACCCAGCCCTAATAGGGACGGGGGCCACACGCCACCCTCCAGCGCGGTGCACGGCTGCTTATTCTTCGCTTTCACTCCCGCCCACCCGTTATTCTTCCCCAAAGCCCCGGCTCAGCCCAATCTGAATTAATTGCAAGAGTGAGACGTCAGCTGCTTTTATGTAACGCTCCTCTGTAATTCCATCTACTCGTTTCCGCTCCCCCACTAATTTATTCACTCCAGGTTTGTTTAAATCAGTCCAGCCTTTCTCTTTTTTTCTCCTTTTTTTTCTCTTTTTTTTTTTTTTCCTTCTTCACAAGGTCTCTTTGTAAACCGTGTTCCTCATCCAAGGACTTGGTGCTCCCCAGGTAGCCAGGGTGAGTGGGAGCGAGCCCCCAGGGGACCCTGCCAGCGGGGCGAGCGCCTTCCCGGGGGTTTCGCTATGCTCAGGACTTGCCTCCTTCCCTAATTACTTCGATTCTGCTGTTTTCTTCTCCTGTTTCAGCAAAGAGAGAAGCCAGACTCTGGAGAAGGGTTTTTTGGTCCTGTTTCAGCAAAGAGAGAAGCCAGACTCTAGAGAAGGGGTTTTTGGTTGGTTTTTTTGTTGTGGCTTTTTTTTTTTTTCTCCCAAATATATATTGAGGGTTTTTAGAGAACAGCTATTCTTTACAGTAAGATGAAGAATGATCGTGTAGAGTCATTGATCTCTGCGAAGTCTAATACTTTGCAAAACAATCCTGCTGGAGGAGTGGGACTTGCCCTTCATCTCTTCTCCCTGGCTGGGCACCGCTGTGTGCCCGGGAGTGCCGGGACATGCCAGGGGTGCCAGGATGTAGCCCGTGGATGCTCCAGCTTGCCATCAGAACTGGGATGGCTGCAAAACTCACCGGCCCCATTAATGAGCTGCCTGGTGCCGCAGGCTGAGGAGGGCCTACCTCTCTTTTATAGCACTCCTTCAAATGGAAAATGGCTCTTCATTTAGCTCTTGTGTTGACAAGGCTGAAATTAAGAGGCAATTCAGGCGGTGCTCAGAGCGAGAGACGTGCGGGAGCCCTTCTGAGGAGGCGGTGGGGCTTGTAGGGAATCCACTATCCCAAATTCCTGCAGAACCGAGTGGATAATTACCTTGGGCTTCATCTTCACATCAGGGTTAACCCCGTCTCGTATTCATGACTTAATCCAACCCCACCTGCCAGCAGATGCCCTGAGCAGAGTAAGACATGGGCCATCCATCACGACGCTGTAAGAATCTCAGGGTGGGTTTTGCAATACCTGCAAGAAGAGCTATGGAAGACCAAAAAACCATCTTATTTGCTTATTGATTTCCAGTAAAATCTAATAATTAGAAAAATAGTCCTGCCGGCTTACATGTGCCCTGCTTACAAAGGCAGGAGGCAAAATCATTCAGAGGATGACAGGGCTTCGATACGCTCCCTGTGATTTCTCTGGGCAGCCAGACAAGTCTCCATGCAGCTGGCATCAGTCTGTGTCTCAAGGCAGAGAGCGGAGAGCATCCATGCCAGGAGCCTGGGGCATCCCTTGGGCACGTGCAGGGCAAGGAAAGGACTCCTGTGAAGATGGACCTCCATAGATGGGACCATGAGGCCAGCACTGTGGCCTGGGTCCTGGTCCCTTGGGCTAGCTGTGGTCACATTACAAGCCCATACATGCTCTTGCCTCTGCCAACATCACCCACAGCTTCTCTTTGCACTGGTGGGGAAATGCTGCCATGAAAATAGCTGGTGCCATCGTCTCCAAATGTGTAGAACAAGGACGGTTGGAGGACCTAGTTGGAGGTCTGTAACAAGTGGCATTCCCCAGGGGTCAGTACTGCTTCCAGACCTCTTCAATATATTCATCAATGACTTGGATAAAGGGATGGAATGTCCCCTCAGCACGTTTGCTGATGACATAAAGCTGGGAGGGGTGGCTGACACCCCAGAAGGCTGTGCCACCATCCAGCGAGACCTGGACAGGCTGGAGAGTTGGGCAGAGAGGAACCTGATGAACTTCAACCAGGGCAAGTGTTGGGTGCTGCACCTGGGGAGGAATAACCCCCTGCACCAGGACAGGTTGGGGGTGACCTGCTGGAGAGCAGCTCTGCAGAGGGAGGCCTGGGAGTCCTGGTGGACAACAGGATGGCCATGAGCAAACAATGGGCCCTTGTGGCCAAGAAGGCCAAGGGCATCCTGGGGGGCATCAGGAAGAGTGTGAGCAGCAGGTGGAGGGAGGTCATCCTGCCCCTCTGCTCTGCCCTGGGGAGGCCCCATCTGGAGCACTGGGTCCAGTTCTGGGCTCCCCAGTTCACAAGCTGCTGGAGAGGGGACAGCAGAGGGCTACAAAGATGATGAGGGGCCTGGAGCATCTCTCTTATGAGGAAAAGCTGAGGGATTTGGGTCTTTTGAGTCTGGAGAAGAGAAGAGTGAGGGGGGATCTGATCAACACTTCTAAATTCTTAAAGGGTGGGTGTCAGGAGGATGGGGCCAGTCTTTTTTCAGTGGTGCCCAGTGAGAGGACAAGAGGTAATGGGAACAAACTTGAACATAAGAAATTCC
>NW_015091017.1:102065-170949 GCF_001431845.1 Calidris pugnax | reverse complement strand
TCTCTTTTTTTTTTTTCCTTCTTCACAAGGTCTCTTTGTAAACCGTGTTCCTCATCCAAGGACTTGGTGCTCCCCAGGTAGCCGGGGTGAGTGGGAGCGAGCCCCCAGGGGACCCTGCCAGCGGGGCGAGCGCCTTCCCGGGGGTTTCGCTATGCTCAGGACTTGCCTCCTTCCCTAATTACTTCGATTCTGCTGTTTTCTTCTCCTGTTTCAGCAAAGAGAGAAGCCAGACTCTAGAGAAGGGGTTTTTGGTTGGTTTTTTTGTTGTGGCTTTTTTTTTTTTTCTCCCAAATATATATTGAGGGTTTTTAGAGAACAGCTATTCTTTACAGTAAGATGAAGAATGATCGTGTAGAGTCATTGATCTCTGGGAAGTCTAATACTTTGCAAAACAATCCTGTTGGAGGAGTGGGACTTGCCCTTCATCTCTTCTCCCTGGCTGGGCACCGCTGTGTGCCCGGGAGTGCCGGGACATGCCAGGGGTGCCAGGATGTAGCCCGTGGATGCTCCAGCTTGCCATCAGAACTGGGATGGCTGCAAAACTCACCGGCCCCATTAATGAGCTGCCTGGTGCCGCAGGCTGAGGAGGGCCTACCTCTCTTTTATAGCACTCCTTCAAATGGAAAATGGCTCTTCATTTAGCTCTTGTGTTGACAAGGCTGAAATTAAGAGGCAATTCAGGCGGTGCTCAGAGCGAGAGACGTGCGGGAGCCCTTCTGAGGAGGCGGTGGGGCTTGTAGGGAATCCACTATCCCAAATTCCTGCAGAACCGAGTGGATAATTACCTTGGGCTTCATCTTCACATCAGGGTTAACCCCGTCTCGTATTCATGACTTAATCCAACCCCACCTGCCAGCAGATGCCCTGAGCAGAGTAAGACATGGGCCATCCATCACGACGCTGTAAGAATCTCAGGGTGGGTTTTGCAATACCTGCAAGAAGAGCTATGGAAGACCAAAAAACCATCTTATTTGCTTATTGATTTCCAGTAAAATCTAATAATTAGAAAAATAGTCCTGCCGGCTTACATGTGCCCTGCTTACAAAGGCAGGAGGCAAAATCATTCAGAGGATGACAGGGCTTCGATACGCTCCCTGTGATTTCTCTGGGCAGCCAGACAAGTCTCCATGCAGCTGGCATCAGTCTGTGTCTCAAGGCAGAGAGCGGAGAGCATCCATGCCAGGAGCCTGGGGCATCCCTTGGGCACGTGCAGGGCAAGGAAAGGACTCCTGTGAAGATGGACCTCCATAGATGGGACCATGAGGCCAGCACTGTGGCCTGGGTCCTGGTCCCTTGGGCTAGCTGTGGTCACATTACAAGCCCATACATGCTCTTGCCTCTGCCAACATCACCCACAGCTTCTCTTTGCACTGGTGGGGAAATGCTGCCATGAAAATAGCTGGTGCCATCGTCTCCAAATGTGTAGAACAAGGACGGTTGGAGGACCTAGTTGGAGGTCTGTAACAAGTGGCATTCCCCAGGGGTCAGTACTGCTTCCAGACCTCTTCAATATATTCATCAATGACTTGGATAAAGGGATGGAATGTCCCCTCAGCACGTTTGCTGATGACATAAAGCTGGGAGGGGTGGCTGACACCCCAGAAGGCTGTGCCACCATCCAGCGAGACCTGGACAGGCTGGAGAGTTGGGCAGAGAGGAACCTGATGAACTTCAACCAGGGCAAGTGTTGGGTGCTGCACCTGGGGAGGAATAACCCCCTGCACCAGGACAGGTTGGGGGTGACCTGCTGGAGAGCAGCTCTGAGGAGAAAGACCTGGGAGTCCTGGTGGACAACAGGATGGCCATGAGCAAACAATGGGCCCTTGTGGCCAAGAAGGCCAAGGGCATCCTGGGGGGCATCAGGAAGAGTGTGAGCAGCAGGTGGAGGGAGGTCATCCTGCCCCTCTGCTCTGCCCTGGGGAGGCCCCATCTGGAGCACTGGGTCCAGTTCTGGGCTCCCCAGTTCACAAGCTGCTGGAGAGGGGACAGCAGAGGCTACAAAGATGATGAGGGGCCTGGAGCATCTCTCTTATGAGGAAAAGCTGAGGGATTTGGGTCTTTTGAGTCTGGAGAAGAGAAGAGTGAGGGGGGATCTGATCAACACTTCTAAATTCTTAAAGGGTGGGTGTCAGGAGGATGGGGCCAGTCTTTTTTCAGTGGTGCCCAGTGAGAGGACAAGAGGTAATGGGAACAAACTTGAACATAAGAAATTCCATCGTAGACATGAGAAGGAACTTCTTTCCTGTGAGGGTGACAGAGCCCTGGCAGAGGCTGCCCAGAGAGGTGGTGGAGTCTCCTTCTCTGGAGACATTCCAAACCTACCTGGACACATTCCTGTGCAACCTTCTCGGGGTGACCCTGCTTTGGCAGGGGGTTGGACAAGATGATCTCCAGAGGTCCTTCCAACCCCATATCATTCTGTGATTCTGTGATGGTCCTGCCGTGAAAGGACCGTCCCCACAGCCAGCGCCGGCACAGTGGGAAAGTTGACACTACCAAGGATCAGATGTGCCTCCTATTGCACATAAACTGAATATTTTGCTCTCCGCCGATTCTTAATATAGTGCCTTTTACCATCTGTAAATAGCACACTTAAATAGCAGTTTATCAAAAACAAGTCTCAGGGAATTATCTGAAATCAGCCTGTGTGATGAAAGGCATGTGAGCCGGAGGGCCGCATCCTGCACTGGAGTCTGAGAGCTGAAAAACAGCAGCAATGTTGAAGTCAGAGGAGGTTTTCTGCCCTTTGCTGTTGTTCTGCTACCCAGACTCTGAGCAAAACACCCCTGAGCCCCTGACGTTACAGTGCCAGGCACAGCAATGGCTGTAGCGACAGCTTTGCACGTGATCCACAGAGTAATCAGGAGGTTTTTGCAGGAGGTTTTTGCAAGCGAGCTGGTATTTTACTCCTGGAAAATTGAAGTGTGAAACATTCTCATCCCAAACGGCTCATCGTTTGCTTTCTTTCTGCTTCCCAGCCTTGCTTGCCCCTGCCCGCTGAACCACGCTACCTTTCCTCCCAGCTGCTCAGTTGACTTGTTTGCCCCTCTACGTCTGAGAAAGCACTAATTGCTTTTCTTTTGTGCACTTCTTAAGTGCGTTTCACTTGCCGGAGATTTCGGGAGTCTCGGCACCCCAGCACGGCGTGAGGAAAGCGCAGGGCTCTGTGTAGCATACGTGAGCCCAGGCAGGGCAGGCATCGCCACCTCCAGCGATGATGGGCACCATCCGTGGTCTCCAGAAACCATCTCTCCTCTTTAGTACAGAGGGCCAAGAGATAAAGCTTCAATCATGGCTAAATAACAGGCAGATGGGTTCCCAGACCCCAGCTGCTGAACGTTCCCCTGGTGGTTTCATGATGCAGGACCAGGACCACGTCTCGTTCAGCACACGTGCTGTGCTCAGCCCCAACCAGCACTCCCCGGTGTCTCGAGACTCACCTCGTGTCCTTGGCATTTATCAGAGGAGCAATAAATGGGGAAGGAACTGGGAGAAGTCTCTGCCTGGTTGCCAGGAGAGCTCCGGGGTAGGAGCAGAGTCATGTGTAGACAGACAGGCTCTGGGGAAGGGAGGTTCCTCTCCCTCAGGCTCCAGTTAACTCTTGTGTGGGTCGGGAGCGATAACTTCATCTTGCCAAGTCTCGCCGATTAGCATTCTGCTCCAGCCTGGGTTTCATAAGCTGGTCTGACTTCGTAAGATAAAAAAGTAATAACACTGCCCTCTATTATTTATTAGCAGCCTTTATGTCTCCCGGCACAAAAAGTCCTTCCTCCTTCCTGGCTTCCTCGCCGGGCTGCTCCAAACTACGCGTGATGCTGTCACTCCACAGCCCTCATCACCCAGGATTGCACAAGGCTCCAGAAGACCCATCTCCTGGCTCAGGTGTTATATTCCAGACATGGCAGGCACTCATTTGGCTCCCCTCCTGCCTTCTGGATGCCCGGGGTGGCCCCATGCTCCAGCAGCAGGCAGCCTGGGACAATCCCTTCACCTGGAAACTGGGGTACGGCTGGGTGTCCCCAGGAGAGCACTTGCCTTTTGTCCCCATTTCAGGGCTATGAAGCTTTTGGTTTATGGATTATTTTGCCTCCAAACTCTGAAATCACTGCTCCAAATGAAGCCCGCGCTCATTTATCTCAGATGAAGCTGGCTGCTGGATCCTTTGGGGTCCTGTGGATGTTTTTTTGAGTCGATAGGAGTCCCTGGTGACCTGGCCAAGTTTTCCTGGGCTGTTTGCCCCACCTGGGGGGGTGCATAGTGTCCCCCCCCTCTCTGCACTCCAGCTGCCCGGCGTCGGCGTCCCTGCAATGCCCATGGCTTGTGTTGACTGTATTGACTGAATTAATTACAGCTGAGGTTCAATATTGAAATTACTCAGAACTCCGGATAGCCAAGCTGAATCAATTAGTTTATTAGCAAGAGCCAAAGCCAGCCGCACAGTACAGGGATGTCACACCCTCGGAGAGGAGGCAGAGAGCAGATACCCTGTGTCAGAGCTCAGCCCCACGAAGCACTCTTAGGGCAGCCCTTGTGGTTTTGCCCGACACCATCTCTTTGTTTTAGCCCTAAAACCCCAAACCTGGCAAGCACATCATTTACCCTCTGCCGTTTTCTGAGGCTGGGCTGGCTCCTCGGGCAGCACGCAGCATCCTCACGTGCGGCAATGCACCCGGGGGTGCCGAGCAGCTCAAACAGAAGGGAGGCCTTGACGTCTGTGACTCACGGATATGATATTTCCGAGCCCCGAACAGGGACGTGAATAACAGCAATAAAAATATCTCGCTAGCTAATATGAAGACGCAGGACTCAGGTTAAACGTATGGATATTCGCCGCTGGCGTGCTTCATCAAGCAGCCCGGGATTTCTGTCAAGGGAAGACTCTCTCTAAGACAGGAATATTATATCAATCTTCCTTGCTGCAGCATACCCTGGCCGTGACACGGGGAATTAAATGACTATTTCCATTTTCTCCTCAACTCCAGGTACATCTCTGCCAGGAGGTACCAGGCAGGAGTTTGGCTCTGCTGGCAGGGTGCTTGGTGCACAGCCCGTAGGTGCTCTAAATCTTTAAAATCCATCACCTCTTCACCATCGCTGCTCTGGCTGTGGAAATGGCAGCACCTTTGCACGTGCCAGTGTCTGACCAGAGATTGACCAGGTGCTGTGGAAATGGCAGCACCTTTGCACGTGCTAGTGTCTGACCAGAGACTGACTGGGTTTTTCCTGGAGAAGCACCTGGAGGACTGGTTTGCTGGGGCGTATCTGGCTCCTCGTAGGTGGCAGGGGGTGGCATTGCCATAGCAATTGTCACCTGGGAAACGGAGAGGTATAGAAGTGCCAGAGCAGCGGTGTTCTCTCACATTTCTTGAGTAGGTTGGCTCAGTTTGGCATCCAGCCCTGGTGTGGAAACCCAGAGTAGAGCCCAAAAGTAGACCCATCTCCATGCCCCAACCTTGCGGTTGGCCATGGCACCTGGGTGGCACAAGCCACCCTGCAGCAGATGGCCACCGTGGCCCATCAGATGTCTCTTGTAGGCATTGAAGAGGCTCAGAAGCAAATGGGATGGGCTATGCCCAGGGGGAAAAGATCCCAAAATGGAGAACTCTGAGCCCCTCTGAGGTCAAGACTTCAGCTTCTTTCCAAGTGGATCCTCCTGCTTTGGACCAAAAAGCCTCTCTATCCTCTTCCTGAAATCTCTGGGAACAGAAGATTTCCGAGCAGAACCTGCACGGGATTAGCTCCTAAATTGTCAAGATGTGTCTCGCTTAAATAAGATCTTCACAGGGGTGTTTTTTGGATCCTTGCAATTTTATTTATTTAGTTGGTTTAGTTTAAGATTAATCAGAAATGGGGAAAGAGCCAGAGACACACAAAAGAGGCTCTAAATAATTCTGAGTGATTGAGAGCACCATGATTAATGGGATCTGCCAATGCCATTCGGGTGGAAGCAGCCTTCCGAAAAATAGATTTATGTTAAATGGAAAAATACAATAATGTCATTCACAACAGGAGAAAACATGCGGTGGAAGAACCTGCCTTGAACGGTCATCACATATAATTCAGGCTCGCGATGAACAAAACTTAACTTCTCTAAGCTCTGTGTGTCCTGGTTCTGGATTCATTCATTATATTTGATTATCTTCAGTCCTCCCCAAGTGTAATATATTATTTCTTACAGAATTCACCATGCTTCATGTCAGGCATGGTTTAATATTTCATACAGTTCATTAAATAACACATTCAGTTCAGCTCACAATGCCTTATTCATAATCCCATATACATCCCTGTGAAACCACAGAGAAACAAAAAAAAAAAAAATAATTGACGTATGGAGAAATGGAAGAGCAAATTGAAATGGTTCTGTAAAAGGACCCTTCGCAACCCCGGCAATTGAAGGTGCTTTGCAAAACAGGAGGGAGAGAAGCTGGTCCTGGGTCCCTGTCTGCTGCATGACTGGGAAAAGCAGTGGTGGGAAGGGTGGCCATGGGGCACGATGGCTGGGAAGAGGACATCTGGATTTTGCTTCTGGTCCAGTCACGCTGATCAGACTTGTGCTTCCTCCCTTCTCCTGCACTCCAAGCACGAGCCGGAGAGAGCTTCATCTCATCGCGTGTTGACCTCAGGGATTTGATTAAAGCCATAAATGCATAGTGCCCCCTCGCTGGAAGCAAGAGAGGAAGATTATGAACTGATACCCAAGCTTGGTCTAGGGATGGGAGCAGTGAAGGTTTTTCACCAGCTCTGGGTGTTTTTAGGCACCTGATTTTAGTTTGTGGCATAGGACTGATCTGACCTGAGTGGGAGTACCATTGCAAGGCACTGCCTTCATTAACACACCGGGTCTGCATCCCACTTCCATGAGCTTCAGCTCGAGGACAGCTCGTCCACAGCTTCACCCCAGGAGTATGATATTCACAGAATGATATGGGGTTGGAAGGGACCTCTGGAGATCATCTAGTCCAACCCCCTGCCAGAGCAGGTCCACTCAGAGCAGGTCCCACAGGAACATGTCCTGTGCAGGGTTTGAATGTCTCCAGAGAAGGAGACTCCACCACCTCTCTGATCAGCCTCTTCCATGGCTCTGCCACCCTCACAGGAAAGAAGTTCCTCCTCATGTTTAGGGGGACCTTCTAATGTTCCAGTTTGTGCCTGTTACCTCTTGTCCTGTTTTCATGACACTCCTGTGCAATATGGGGTGCATTGGACTGTCAGCTGTGACAATGCAAGGTTTTGCTTGGTTTTCTCTCTAAAGCTCTCCTGTGCACCAATCTGAAACAGCAAAGCAAAATGTAACGGCTTTCTCACAGGCTTCCAGGTGGCGAGTAGCACCTTCTCCTAAAGGCAGTTTCCTTGATTTCAGGGCAGGACTTTGGCAGGTAGAGACCAAAGGGAAATAATTCACTCCAAGGGCAAGAAACTTTTTTTGATAGAAAGTAAGAAACATCCAGCAGTGGGTGGAAATTCCTTCCCTGTTCCTTAACATGGCAAAATACTGCAAATATCTCCAAGGAGGGTGAGTCTAGTCATTGCGTCCGCAAGGACACTCTGTCTGATGGGCGAAGGCTAGTGTGCGGCGGAGTCTATTATTTCTTCATGTGATTAAAATTAATAATTTATATGGGGACAAAGCGTCTTCCTCGTAATTTCTTGTGAGCCGCAATTCCTCCTCAGCAGCACTAGGGATGCTGGAGGAAACCTGGGCAAGAAATGATGGAAATGGATGAAGATGCCCCTGTGAAGGGCAGAGTGACCAGCCCTCATCCCCTTGCTACGCGCAGCGTCTGGTGCCCCACGGACGCACGAGCTCCGTGCTGGGAGCAGACAGTGGTCCCAGCAATAAATATCCCTTGCTAAACCGTGCATACCAAATGAAGATATATGTTATACCGAGTCCTCCAGAGCTGAAAATATCATCTGCTGTTCCCTACCAGGATTGTTCTGTCCTTGTCAGGAGGAGCCGGTGGAGTCCCTGAGCTAAGAAAGGAGGACCTCAGGGGATGCATCATTCAAAGGTTGGGGAGCAGTAGCGCAGAAGGCTGGCACTGTCACTGATGGGTGGATGTTCTTGGGCATGTTTCTCCACTCCTGCATCTCCTTTTTTGCCCTCCAAGACCTGCTTTCTCTATTTAATCACAGGATGCCGAGGTGAGGACGGTCTCCTTCGTTGTGTCGCACCCAGAAGAAAGGGGAGCCTGACTCCACGGAGACCTCCGGTTCCCGCTCCCCTGCAATCCTTCCCAATGGCAACATGCCAGCCTGCCAGCAGCAGATAAACCCAATCCTGAAAAAATGCTGGGTTTGAGCTGTTTGCTTAAATACTTGTTCATGCTCAATTTTTTTTTTATCCTTTTGCGCAGGGACCCTGTGTTCACTGATAATGCAGAAATAGTCAGGAGTGGCTGTATTTAGACATCAGAGCTTGTCTGCAAAAAGCATGCCAGCCCTCCAGGTGGAATGGCAGAGAAAACATCACGCAGTGGAGCCGGCCAGTTGCAGATAACTGTTAACAGAATTGTAGAATCATAGAGTCATATAATCATGGAATCGTAGAATGGTTTGGGTTGGAAGGAACCCCAAAGATCATCCAATTCCAGCCCACTGCCCTGGGCGGGGACACCTCCCACCACACCAGGTTGCTCCAAGCCCCCTCCAACCTGGCCTTGAACCCCTCCAGGGATGGGGCAGCCACAGCTTCTCTGGGCAACCTGGGCCAGGCTCTCACCACCCTCACACCAAACAAGTTCTTCCCCACATCTCAGCTCCATCGCCCCTCTTGCAGTGTCAAATCCTTCCCCCTCCTCCTAGGGCTTCCTTCTCTGATCCAGAGTCCCTCCCCAGCTTTCCTGGAGCCCCTTGAGGGCTCTAATGTCTCCCTGTAGCCTTCTCTTCTTCCAGGCTGAACCCCCCCAACTCTCTCAGCCCCCCCTCCCAGCAGAGGGGCTCCAGCCCTCCCAGCATCTCCATGGCCTCCTCTGGCCCCGCTCCAACAGCTCCATGTCCTTCTGCTGTTGGTGGCCCCAGAGCTGGAGGCAGCACTGGGGGGGTCTCCCCAGAGAGGAGCAGAGAGGCAGAAACCCCCCCTCCTTAACCCTGCTGGCTACGCTGCTGGGGGTGCAGCCCAGGTGTGGAGGGCTTTCTGTGCTGCCAGGGCATATTGCCAGGGTGTGTTGAGCTTCTCATCCACCAACATTCCCAAGTCCTTCTCCTCAGGGCTGTTCTCCATCCATTCTCTGCCCAGCCTGGATTTGTGTTTGGGATTGCCCCAACTCATGTGCGGGACCTTGCACTTGGCCTTGCAGAAGGCCAACAGAAGGGACAGCACCAGTTGCAGAAGCAACAGTTTTGTTAACATCTTACCAGCCTGAATCTGCCCCTCGGTCCCACCTGGTGCTCCTTCTGCCACAAGAGCAGTGGTTTCACTCTGCATTAACTTGTTCCTACCAGCAGCTGCGTGCAAGGGGCTGTGCACGTATGAGCCAGGCAGACGTGGTGGCCCAAGCACACAGGTGATGCTCCTCACCAAAGATGCAGGTGATGCTCCTCACCTACACCACCCTGGCTGGTGACAAGCCCCCAGCGTGCATCCTACACGTCCCTTTCCTCATTAGTGCCACCTTGCACAAGTGTTTCCTTTGCACAAGTGTGTCCTTGCTCTTGTTCTTCTGCCTTTCTGCCTCTCTCCCTCTCTCCTCAGCCGCCCTGACCCCCAATGCCAGAAGGTGTTTGGTCTCATCCCCTCCCTTCATAAAGATGAAAACTTCCCCCAGAGCCTGGCCTACCCGAGAGTTGGGTCTGGGAAGCGGAATTTGGACTTGGGCATGTCAAATGGCGGTGGATTGGTTTAGTTCCAAATCTCTTGCACCTTTTTTTTTTCCTTTCCAGCGCAATAATCCCGCCTCCATCGGTGGGCTGGATTTTCTGCCTTTTTTCCTTTTCCTCCTCCCACCAGATTTGCCAGCACAGAAGAATTACAAGAACAGAAGGTGAAGATCTTCCTCCTTTATTTTTATTTTATTTTATTTTATTGGCAACTCTCCCTTGCTCTTTTGCCAAGCCGCTCCAGTTCCTCTTCCCCAGCGCCCACGCTGCCTGCCCAGCGCGGGGGACACATGGCACCCGTGGGGCACGGTGACACGCATGGTGGCCATCAGCTCCTCCATGGTAAGAGGAGGGGGCGGCAGAAATACCAACCCAGAGGAAGCACCTGGGTGGGCTTGAGTTACCCTCTGATGAGGAGCCGTTGAGTCAGGGGCTGAGCCGTGTCCACCGGCTGGCTCCCCGCAGGTGGGTAAGGTTTGTCATCACGGGTGGAAGCTCCAGTTTGGAGCTCCCCACCTGTGTCCTCATTCCACGCACAGAAGCCATTCAGCTTGTTTAATCACCCTTCCCACATTTCTTCGAAGCTTTCCCAGCTCTGTTGCATCCCTTTTCACCTGCGCGGTGCTCAACACGTAGGTGCACTGGGGATTTATACAGCAACAGCATGATTTTTTTTCCTGTTTTGCTCTTTGTTCTTCTCTGAGTAATCCCTAACATTCAAGATGCTTTTATTATATTTTTTTTTTTTTTTTACAATCTCTGCTGAGCAATGAGCTGATGTTTTCAGAGAACTATCGATTATAACCCCGAGATCTTGTTCCTGAGAGTTAATAGTCAGCTCAGAGCCCGTCATTTTATTTCTCAAGTTGGGGATGGTTTCTCCTTCCTGAGAGTTAATAGTCAGCTCAGAGCCCATCGTTTCATTTCTCGAGTTGGGGATGGTGCACCGCTATTTATCCACGGTGCACGTGCACCGCTATTTATCCACACTGAATTCCTCCTGTCATTTTCTTGCCCAGTCACTCATCATGAGGTCCCTCTGCAATTCCTCACAGTCAGCCCTTGTCCTTAGTATCCTAAATAATTTGGAAGCATCAGCAAAAGCTGTCATTTCACTCCCTGGACCCTTTCTCTGCTGTTCCAGTGAGCTTCCGTGTAGGGTCTAGGAGGAATTTTGGGGAAACCCATAGGAAAACCATGACCCGTGGAAGGGGGTGGGAGAGAAGACCCCCTGTGGCTGCCTGTGGTCCCAGTGGGCATCGAGGACCTGGGAGCAGTGGGAACAGCCTCCAGGCAATCCAAGCAACAGATACCTGTAGCGACAACTTGTTTTGAGACATTTCCCCCAGGATTTATTGGGAAATGGGATTGAAGGGCCTTTAATGACCATCAGGAGTGAAACTTCCAGTGGAGGAATGGCCGTGGTTTTCCTGCATGAGCAGATGCTCGGCAGAATCGATACTCTCCAGGGAATTGTTCCAGAAGGTGGATGGAATAAAGTGATTCACAGTATTAAAAAAAATAAAATAAAAAGAGAGACATCAGAGCTCCTGGAAGCTGTTCAGTTGGCATCGCGAGGTCTGCGAATAACAGACGCCCAAGGGAACTAATGTTTTAAGCCAAAGCAATTTGGGTAACAGGACAGGCTTTGGGGGGAAAAAACCCACGGTGCCAGATTTTGGATTATGCTGCAGCACATCAATGCTAAAAAAGACGACACACATGTTGCGAATGTACAGCCCAGGAACACATTTTATAATCATATTCCTAATGTGGCATGTGCTCTGCTTCTTCTTATTAATAGCTAACTATAGATTCTCCTTTTGCTCTTCCTCCTGCTCTTCCCCGTTCGACTGTAGGATTTTACAGACCAGTGATGACACAAAAGCATGTGATCCAGGTTCTGTTAAAGAGCTTAAAAAATTTCCAGGTGAACATATTGGCTATTTTGAGGGTTTGTCTTGAACTAAGGCTTATGCTGCAGAGCAGCTGTGTCCAGGGTGGGATGAACTTGTTTGTTTCTTGCACTGACATCCATAAAGGAGGGCCAGAGAAGAACCTTCCATTGAGGTAGTCAAGGCATCGGCTTTATTTGATCAATAAGACTGTGTGGCAAGAATGGCAGGATTCAATCTGCCCAGAAGTACTTCTCTTAAAAAAGTCAGATGATGCTTCAAGCCCTCCCGCAGAGCTGAGAGTGTGTGTTTTCCTTCTGTGAACCAAAATCAAACCTCTTTGCTCACCTTTATCCCCACTATAAGCCCAGAGGAATCACTGGAGACCTGATGAAAAATTACCTTTTCTCTGGGAGGGTGGGAGGGGAGGAAGAAATGTTATTTGTCTTCCTGCCCCCCAAATCCAGCCTCTGTGGCTGGCCATCATTTCTGTCCATGTAAAATGATGAGGGGCACGTCACTGCTCCGGGAGCAGAGCCAACAGAGCAGCCCTGGACAAAAAATTGGGAATTTTTGTCTATCTGGCCACCCTTAGTGTTGTGTGTGCTGAGAGTGAAGCAGCAGGAAATGATTGACACCTGCCAAGGTGTCCCGTGATGCTTTATTACTGTGTTGGTCTCGTTTGAGTGCAACATTTTTTCATGTGGCTGGTGATGTCCTTGGTGACCTTTCCACATCTGACCCCAATTCTGTCTGAAACCTCTAAAAATTTATTTTACTAAGGTTTTTGGGGAGGTTTATCAGGCCAGTAAAATGACTCCAGCTGCATCTGTAATTCGTGTCCCAGCCCTCAGGGAACTGGGAGATTGTTGCCTAGAATGCAAATGGTCCACCACCATCAGGAAAGCCCAAGTTAGCCCCATTGCTGCTGAGGGCTGTGCCACCTCCAAGAGCTGCTGTGGTACCATTCCCCAGGGAGATATGGCACCTAGGCAGGATTCTTATCTTTGCTGATGAGCTCTCCACAGCCAGGTCTCAGAGCAAACCACTCCTTGAAGCTTCCCAGCATCATCACTGCCCATTGTGTCCTCAGATTATCAATACAGGTGGTTCTTGTAGCTTGTGTGGTGTTTCTCCTGGAGCTTTCACAGAGGAACATCTCCCTTCTTTCCATACTCACAACGGTCTCCATCTGCTATGGACCTCTGCAGCATCACAGACCCTGTGCTCCATTAGCCTAAGCCTTGAAGGGCAACAAAAAGTCAGGTTTCTCTGCATCTTTCCATTCAGAGCCCAGAGATGTGCTGAGTGATTTGCAGGCTAAACCAAAGAGGCTTGGTGGTTCTGGTCCCTAAGAGCTGATGTACAAGCCATTGGCTAGTGGGGTGGTGGGAGGGCCTGGAGGATCAGCCCCTTGGCTGGCCACGGGCAAGGTTTTGCAGATAGGATGAGTTGGCCAAAAGCTGTAGGATTCCCATGTGATGGGGACAAAAGGCGCCTGGGGAGCCTTTTGGATGGAGCAGAGCAATGGGGACAGAGCGGCCCCAAGTGGGGTGTCCCCTGTGGATGGTAAAAACACCATCAGATCGGGGACAGAGCGGCCCCAAGTGGGGTGTCCCCTGTGGATGGTAAAAACACCCTCAGATCTCAAATTCCTGGTGTCCCTGCTGACTGCGGGGAGGTCGGACTAGATGACCTTTGGAGGTCCCTTCCGGCCTGGGCAATTCTATGATTCTATGATGATTCAAATCCTGCCCCAGATCTCTACTTCTTCAATTTTTCAGCGGCCTACAGAGGAACCCACCCCATCCACTTAATCAGGTGCCACGTTGGGCCATCTGCCTCCACTGGCCATGTCCAGATGGGGGCTGGACACCACCCTGGAGAAGCGCAGCTCTTCCTGTCACCGTAGGAAGGCGGCCTGGGCAACCAGCTCATCCCGGAACATCCCGGGAGGGAGGCGAGGAGCCAGGCCGGAGCCGGGTGCCAAGCAGGGGGCGGCGCGGGGGGGACGGAAGCGCGGCTCACCCCCGTCCCCTGACTCATGGCGGGTCCCCGCGATGCCGGGGGGGCTCAGCGTGACAGCTCGGCTGCCTGCGGTCGTCTATAGCAACTGAACCACCTTTGGAAGGCTGCGCTGCCTTGTGTGGGCTTGAAATTATGTGGTTGTTTTTGTTCCCTCTCGGGGAGGGAGGGGGGGGGGGGGGGGGGGGGTGAAAAAGAGAAAAAAAAAGAGAAAAAAAAAAAAAAGACAATCTGATTTGTATGTAACTCTGAATAAATTCCTTGTTAACCTTTACAGCCATCTGGAGGGAGAGTCACTCCTCGCTGCGGAGCGCACCGCGGCTGTAGGAGGGAGAGATGCTTCTGCCGGCAGATTTTGCAGGAGCTGGTGTGGAGGGAGCCGGAGGCACCGCGCTGAGCAAGAGCCAAGAGGCCCAACTCAGCCTGGGCAGAGCCAGGAGGTGGAGGATGTTGGGGTTCGGAGTGTCCTGGGGCTGTCAGCTGCTGTGTTCATCTGCCCCTTTCGCTCCCAGCCCTGAGCACAGGGAAACGGGAATAGCTTCTCACTGCTCGTCTTAGGTAGGAACAGAGATGGAAACCCCCTTTCTGAGCAGCCCTGGGGCTGAGAGCATGCTGGGGGTCTCCATTGACCGTTCGGGTCATGCTGCTCCAACGCCACGCTCCCTGCGTGCCCCCAGCCCCGCTGAAGCCCTGAACTTTGGGGTTTGCATCTGAGGGTTGAGGGTCCAGGTCTGCTCGGGGTACTCAGAGGGTCTCTCGTGTCACCTGGGAAGAGCTGGATCAGACATGAATGTCCACCCATGGTCCCCAGCAGCATGCTCCAGCTAGCCAAAGACATCTCCCTCCAAGACTTCTCTGCCTTGGTGGAGGCCCCTGGTAAGTCTGCTTTGAAGCCACAGGGCATTCGTTGGCCTCCAAGTGCTTTTTGCGGAGTCTCATCTCTACTGGCAGGGTGTCTGGCAGTCGTTACCTGCCATCCTTGCTATTCTCCTGACTTTCTGGACTGACAAGACTAGAAGGATCATCACCTCTCAGCTGCAACTGCAGCATCCAGCCAGGTAGTCACTTCCAGAGCCAGGTGCATCCCCCACTAAACTTGTTTGGTGCCATCTCCTCCTACAGTTGGCTCAGCACCCACACCTTCCCCCCATGCAGGTGACAGCTCTTGAAATCCTTCCTGTGGATTCCTTCAGGCTGAGCTCACATCCTGAGTGCAGCATGTTGCGCCAGGGTAGGTTCAGGCTGGATATTAGGAAAAAATTTTTCACTGAAAGGGTTCTCAGCCATTGGAATGGGCTGCCCAGGGAGGTGGTTGAGGCACCATCCCTGGAGGTGTTCAAAAGACGGGTTGATGAAGTGCTGGGAGGTATGGTTTAGTGATGATGTTCCTTGTTTGTTGTGTGGGTGTCTATTTTTGTCAGTGAGGTTGACGGTTGGACAAGATGATCTTTAAGGTCCCTTCCAACCTAGAAGATTCTGTGATTCTGTGATTCTGTGGGACACAGGGTGAACCAGCACCTCCTGACCATGAGGCTACAGCAGAAGTCCCACAGGACCCACCAGTGTCTGGATGCAGAGGTTTTGTGGGCATTTCTATAGCTCTGAAAGCTTTCTTGGTTGTTGACATCAGAGGCAAGAGGAAAAGACTGCTCCTTCCTGGCGTTTTGGGGTAGTGAGGGGCTGGGAGGGACCCTGTGGAGGAAAATTGCCCGTACCTTTCCCTGGTGAGGGAATTTCCAGCAGTTCCTCTGGAATGTACGTGCGTTGGGTTGGATTCATGTCTACCCAAAGACCTCAAAGCACTTCCCAAAGCAACACAGTCACAATAACCCCCTTTAAAGAAGACCCCAGAGGTCACACAGATCTCTGATCCTTGGTGTGGTGCCCCTTACCCCCAGGTGGGCTCCCTTACCCCAGTATAGCACCTCACGCTTGGCTGCATCCCGGCAGCACTGCTTGGCAAGGAGGGATGAGCAGAGAGGAGAGGGGACACTGGGCATCCATCTGCCTGCCAGAGGCAGCCCCGCAGCAGCTGGGACAATAGGATGAATTACAGTTCCCACAGATGAGAAAGAGAAGGGGGAGCGCTGGCCAAACCAACACAATGCAACTTTTATTTTCTTTCTTTCTCTGCTCCTTTTAAAATTTATAAATATTTTGAAAACTTTCCAAAGGGAGGGAAAGAGCAGCAAGTTGCACCATCAGTGACTCAATGCAGTGTCACACTGTTCATTAAGAAAGAAGGAAATCAAATCATTACTGGAATTAATAAGGAAGGATCTCTTGGTTGACTAGGAGAGGGGGACGCACTTTAAGCGGGTGGGATATAACACCACCATGGCTGGTTTCCAGCCATGCCGAGCTCTGTTTGAAGGTCTTAATTATAAGCAGCTCAAAAAAAAAAGAAAACCACACAAAAAAACCAACTAGAAAAGGAATTTAAAACACAAAAGAAATAAATTAGATCTCAGATGCCTCTATACATATTTAATCGCTGGGATGCTGATGAAGAGGAATCTTTAATACTAGCTGCCACAATCCAGCCTTGCTCGCGGAGGGCTCTGGGGCGGGCGCCGTGCCCGGCCGCCGTTGGATTTGGCCGGTGGAGAAGATGCTGCTGTGCCTGTGGCTCTCGAGGCACGGCCGGCAGCCCACAGCCAGAGAGGAGAAAAACATGACCTTTGGGTCTGGGAACTCGGCTGGAACAGCGGTGGGATGGGGCACCTCCTCGGAGCGCTCTCCAAACACGATGAGTTGGCCTTCAGAGATGCTGGAGGTCAACGGGATGCTCAGAAGGTCCAAGAGCATCTAAAGCCACGCAGGCAGGGCGCCCGAAAGCCCTGGCTGAGGCCTTGGCTGCCGCGAAGCACAATGGATGATCGCAGCCCTCTTTCCTTTCTAAGCCAGTCTCACTAAGCCCTCTCTGAACTCATTTAATTCATTTTGCCATCTTAGCTCTGATAACCACAAAGATTATTCGCCTTTACCCCTTGGCGAATTCTGACTCCTCTGAACCTTCTTCTCATTTATTGATCTCCAGCAACCTCCTGGGTAACCGTTTCCACTGTATCTTTTTAAGGTTGGGTTTAGATACTATCTCTCCTTGCTTCTGTTTGTGTTTGCATAGCGCATCCTCATTAATTAGGATGTCTTGTTGGACAGAGTGTAGTCTTCGGGGAGTTCCTCTAGTGATTTGTTTACAGATGTCAGGTTAGCAATAAATTGGGAGAAATAATTGACCTTTCCTGTAAGACTTTGCTAATCCTGTTTCTTCTTAACTGTTTCCAATTTTTAGGGTACTGCGGTGTTTTTCTTAATCAATTGTTCAGACTGTGAGAACATTAAGGGGGATGTGATCAGGAACACGTCGCAGTGATGCAATTTTAATGATTCATTCTCTGTTTCTCATTAATTTATTGCATTTCATGTTTTTTCAAGTGCTGACTTTGGAATTTTTCAAGACTTTAAATAGGATTTTCTTTTTTTTTAAAAAAAAAAAAAGACAATTACAGTAGCCTTCTTGGTATGAGTTGTGTTGCTGTAGCGGGCTGTGGGCAGGATCCGCTCGGTGGGCACGGAGCACGGAGCTCATCCCAGCCTCCAGGACATGATGTTGTGCCAAAACAGATTCCAGCTAAACGTGCAAGGAGAACAGTCAGCAGAACATTTCTATTAAAAACTGTTACTTTTAAACAAGTTAATTTCCCCCATGAATCAAGCCACCGTACACAGAAATCCCAAGCGGCAGGCTAAGTATAATTGTGATGCTCTTGTTAGAAGTGCTCAGACTGAATTTTTTGTATTACTTCTTTTAACTGAAGAATTCAAACTTTTGGAAGTCAAACAGCTTGGAAGAGATCCAGCTTTTTTTTTTTAAAGGAAATGGTTCTTTTGTAATATTGCATTTCAGAAGTTGTGAAAATATTTCAAATTTTGAAAACAAAACCCAGGGAAACGGAACATTGCATTTCATGAAAAAATGAAAACATTGGGGCCTTTCTACATCAATTATTTTAGGAGAGCGATAACATCCCTGTTAAACCAGCTGCACTAGCATCTAATGCTGCTGCTAATATGCAACCGCAGGTCCTTACTCCTGATCCTTGACAATTAGCAAAACAACGATTAAGTGTTCCGCAAGAAAATCCTTTCTCCAGCTAATCCCCTAATTAGAAATTCAGAGATTGACTTAAACTTATCAGATACAGTCAATTCAATGCCAAACTGTCTCCTACCAACGGCGAAAACCCACAGCCCAGTGATTTCTTCTGCAGCAGGGGCAGACGTGACGTGAGATCGGCCCCAGGTAACACATACCCCTAATCTGCCCTTACACGGGCTCTTATGTCATGTTAAAAACACTGTGGGACCTGCCAGTTTATAAATGACACATTCATTAGTACAAGCTGTTATCTTATTTCACACGAAGCTGTCAATTTACGGCAACATTGCAAATTACGTGTTATCTCTGGGCTGTAATTGCCTCGGGGATGTTCTGCGTTATCGTTCCGTGGGGTGGGAGACGCCAGCAGTGTCCTCTGCCAGGAGCACTGGGATGAGGAGGCGTGAGGAATTTTCCAGTCTCACCACTCAAATCACCACCAGTGACTTCAGGCATCCTGGGTGCAGCTTGTCCAGGAGCAGAAAGAAGACACATGTGCATCAAATTAACTTAGTTTTTTTTTTTAAACCAACTATGTCCTCTGTGAGAAATGTTCACAGGATAAGCCAAGCCAGTGGAGTAAGACACAGCATCTGCCATTCAGCAGGTGGAAGGAGATTCGGGATGTTTACTTTAAAATTAGGAAGTCCTGTTTAAAACTAAAAGGGAAAAAAAAAAAACCAACCTCCACACATTTCAGGCAGCCTCTCGCCAAAGGCACTCTTGTTCCCCTTGGGTTTTCAAACAAGCCTTGGGAAGACAAGTTGGTGGCTGAGCCTTTGTAGCCAGGAGGTAAATCTAGTTTTTTTGCTCTCATTCAGGAGTTCTGGGCTTATGGGGTGCGATTTTTTGAGCGCTGCTCCCCAGAGCACAGCAGCATCACCCAGCCAGGGGCCAGGCTGACACGTCCAGCGTGCAAAGCCCCTCTGGAGACCCACTTCCCAAAGCGCTTCCTTGACTGGTCTGCACTGGGCAGCAGCACGGGTCTGTGTGTCTGTCTGCAGGCTCCCAGTCCATGAAAGCAAGTCTCATGGGGGCTGAGCACTGCATCACTGCCCTGCCCAGGCAAGCACTGACCACTGTTCTGTATCCTGCAGCTGTGGCTCTAGTTAGGTACTTGGGGGAAACAAATGCTTTTCTTTCTTTACTGGGTCTTCCCTTCCCTTCCCATCCCCTTCACCTTCCTTTTCCTTTTTTTCCTTTTCCTTTTCCCTTTCCCTTTCCCTTTCCCCTTTCCCTTTCCCTTTTCTCTTCCCTTTTCCTTTTCTCTTTTCCTTTTCCTTTTCCTTTTCCTTTTCCTTTTCCTTTTCCCTTTCCCTTTCTCTTTCCCTTTTCCCTTTCCCTTTCCATTTTCTCTTTTCCTTTTCCTTTTCCCTTTCCCTTTCCGTTTTCTCTTTTCCTTTCCCTTTCCCTTTCCCTTTCCCTTTCCCTTTCCCTTTCCCTTTTCTCTTCCCTTCCCCTTTTCTCTTCCCTTTTCCTTTTCCTTTTCTCTTCCTTTTCCCTTTTCCCTTTTCCCTTCCCTTCCCTTCCCTTCCCATTTTATTTTCCCTTTTCTTTTTGCCCTGCTCTTTTTTCCCTTTTCTCTTTTCTCTTTTCCCTCTTCCCATTTCTCTTTCCCCTTCCCCCCTTTTCCATTTTTCCCCCCTCTTCCCTTTCCATTTGAGACGTAGCGGGGTCTCTCCCTGCAGCCTGCAGTCTCCGAGGGCACCTCCACAATGGCAGAGCAGCCTCCTGGGAGGCTTCCAGCAGTCTTTGTGGGCCAGCAATGGTCATCTCACCCTGTCTTAGGAAAACCTTCCGATCTGGGAATATATCTTGCCCGTTCAGGTCTGCTGTCACCACGTACGTTTTGTGACAGTGCTCTCTCCCTCTGCCCAAAAACCACCGTGGGGAGGGATAGGCATCACTGCGTACTCAGAAGGACAGATGGCATCATCGTCACAGAGATTTATGCTCCTCAGGACAGAAAAAAAAGAGCTAACCATGTTTAAACTGGGGCCATTTCCAGCTGTCAGGATAATGGAGCGTGCCGGGAGGACTGCGAATGCCTCTGCCTCTCCTCGGTTGCTCATGGCTTCGTCACGCTGCTCCCTTTCAGCAGGAGCAAAACTCTTCCTTGTCGGCAAACAGCCTGGAAAGCATCTCCTGCTCCATCCCCGGTTAAAAGGTGTCCTCTCACCCCCATCCAAGAGGGTGAGTTTAATTATAAACTAAAAACAGACCCATCTGGTTGGGTGGGCAGGTGGTTTCCCGAACTAAGAGGTTTTGGTCATTTTTTTCTTAATTTTAGGCTCAAAGAAATCAAAATGATTACACTCTGGCACCAGCGAAGCCCACCACAAACTGTCCCTCACCAAGATGCTTTGTCAGCAGTGACATCTCTTCTGCTTTGGAGGTACAAAGCAAAAGAAAAAGGTAATGAAGCCCTGGTCCTACATCTCCATCCCGTCCCGTGGTGTTCATTCTCCCCCTTCCAACGCCATATTATGGGGAGCAACCAGGTTCCCACAGGCTTTGCTCAGCAGGAGCCCTGCCCCTTCAGTTTTGGGCTATTTCAGGGTTGTTTTTATACATTTCTAGCTCATACCTGTTTATGGGTTGCTTTCTCCCCTCTCCTATTGGTCTATGCAGTTAGTTGTGCCACGATTATTAAGGTTTGTTTGAACTTCTCTCCGTATGGTACGAGTTCTTTAATGGAGGGGAAAATCATGCAATTGCACAAAGCTAAGCACAACTTAAGCTAAAAGAAGTGGGTAATAATATAACTAAAATAAACCCAAAGCAGCAGGGTAGACAGCAGATATCTGAGAGCTTCACAGCCCAGAGGAGCTACGTGAGTCACCTGATCCTAGAGAAAGTGCAGTTACAGCACAAGTTTCTTAAATCATGTTTTGAAAAGTTATTAGATCTAAAATAAGTATATATGAATATATACTTTTTTATATACATATAATTAATATATATTAAGACATGTTCAAAACCAGGCAAGGCCTGAGAACTCCTGGAACTGGTGTGGCTAGTTACTGGAGATGCTTGGCAGCACCAGACTGGCAGGGGCAAAGAGCTGGTCTTCTCAGGGGGGTTCAGCGAGGGACTCACCATGGCCATAAAAGAGCAAAAAAGCCATGAATAGGAGCACGGCAGAGATGCAAAGGGGTTCAGACCCAAACAACGCACGTAGAAATGAGAATATTTGATTTCAAAAGCCTTTATTCACAGGGCTGCACGCACCTTCCCCATGTAAGCACCAACACATCTGAGGCATCAGGTATACCCAGCTCTTGTCACTGCTTGGCAACCCCTTCATCTTGCAGGATTATTCCCATGTAAGGACCTTACTGCCAGGCAAAAAATGAGTTTCCAGGACTGTTGAGGAGGAGGATTTGGTCTGAAGAAGGCCCTGCAGGTGGAGGGGTCGCTCCATCCATCCCTGGCTCCCCAGCAGGACTGACTGCGCTGTTACGTGGTTGAAGACCTGGTCTCTGCAGAGATTTAACCGCCTGACAAATGGAGGTCCAGAGTTAAGGTACCTGACTTTAGAGCTTGTGTTATGAGATTGACCATATAATAAATCTAATAGTGCTGAGCTCAGCAGCCTTTCCCCAAGCAACTGCAACTAATGACTACCTCCAGAATTGATACAGGCGCAGCACGGTGCGGCGTCCGCGAGGCTGTAAAAGCAGAAATCTGCAGATGTAAAAAATGCAGCTGGCCGGGGGTGGGAGCCAGATCTTTGCCAAGAACCGTTAGCAGACCTGGGAAAAGTGCCTGAAACTTTGGGACATGCGTGGCCAAATACACAGAGAGAGGCGGATGGGCCATCCCGGGCAATGTTCAGCTGAAAATCAGACCCCCTCCCAGCTCTTCCTGGCCACCTTCAGTGGAGAGGATGGTTCATGGAACCTTCCCCAGCAGTGGTGACACTGTGATGGTCTCCACACAGTGTTTAAAACCATCTCCAGCACTTTGGGCTGCAGCCTCCCTTTAGGATGACGAGAGTCCAAGCGCAGACCCCTTGGAGTTGGGGTTCTGTCTTGTTGGGTTGACATGATGCAGCTACAAGAGAGAGGAAAGGACAGCCCTGCTGCATTGCCATTGCTTTGGGAAAACAGACAAGAATCACCAGCCCCAAGCCACAGGTCCTCCAACCCCCTCAAAGAACCAGAGGGGACCACAGCATCCATGCTGGCTCTGCTCTGACCCATCATGGGTGAAATTCAAGGCAAGTCACATCTTAGCTCATTTTTTCTGCTTCCTTAGAGCCCAACAAAGTCTTGAGTTGACTCAGTAGTGTTTGGAGTGGCTGTTCGCGGGGGGACAGCTCTGTCCACATGACACCTGTGCTCCACAGCTACTGCTCCCCAGCCAGCCCCATCTGAGAGATGATCTGAGCTTGACCTGCTTGTGAATCTTCTGCTGATTGGAAATAACTTTGTCTGCTGGTGGAGGTGGTGGCAGGAAATGTAGTGAACCCCTCCCATCTCAAAATGTCAACAGGTCTTTGGTGGGATGTTGGGTGGGGTTAAGATGATGAGGGACTCGAGCATCTCTCTGCTGAGGAAAGGCTGAGAGAGCTGGGTCTGTTCAACTGGAGAAGAACAGACTGAGAGGGGACCTCATCAATGCTGAGCAATAGCTAAAGGGTGAGTGGCAAGAGGATGGGGCCAGACCCTTCTCAATGGTGCCTGGGGACAGGACAAGGGGCAACAGGTGCAAACTGGAACATGGAAAATCCCATCTGAACATGAGGAAAATCTTCTTTCCTGTGAGGGTGGCAGAGCCCTGGAACAGGCTGCCCAGAGAGGTGGTGGAGCCTCCTTCTCTGGAGATATTCCAAACTCTCCTGGACAAAGAAATGGTGAATCCTTAGAGCAGAAACAAATTATGAAAACCCAGCTACCCTCCACGCACAAGCAGAGGGCACAGCATGGCTCCTCCTGGTTCAGGTACAGCTTCTTCATTAAGGAAAAGCAGCTAAATCTCACATAGTGTCTAAGAAGATACCATGATATCTTTATTGGATCCGAGGTCGCTGGGAGCATCGCTGTGCACGGCTTGCTTTCCTCACCCATTCTCCCAGCTTTTGTTTTTCTCTTCACACTCACCTCAGCCCTTCTACAAGATTGTCCTGTTTGTGCAGGAGGGGAGCAGAAAAGTGGGGTGGAATTTGTGGAGTCTAGGAAATAAAAACCAGTTGTTACAAATAATTTGGGGCTCTCCATCCCCTTGGCCACAGTTCCCTGGAGAAGGGGAGGCACTTTTCTCCAGCAAAATTGCACAGGGCAAGGGATAAGCAGTGGCGTTGGCAGAAATCCTTGGGCAGGAGGGATGGCACATCATCTCCTCAGTGGAGCGTGGCTCTGAGAGCAGAGCAGAGCAGGCTACGGTGCTGCTGAGAGCTGGAAAAAATTAGATTGCAAGGAAGGAACCACAGCAAAGATGTGGCTGCACAGACTTTGCAGTGCTCTCTGGCAAGGACGGCGTGTCTCCAGGGTGCTCAGAGGGGTTTCCATCTGATGTGATAACACTCAACGAAGCCTCGGCGCTCCTCTTCCCCGCCGGTGGTATTCTGCCAGCGTAGCTCAGTGAGCGCAGGGACCCGGCCTGCCTTGTCATCAGATCTTCATTTGCTGTTAGGTACGGGCAGGTACCAAACAACACACTTAAAGGGGCACAAAACAGGAGTGGAGAGCGGTGGCAGGGAGCACTTCAAAGGTTAGGTGGTCAATTTTGTTTGCTCGTGAAGTCTCAATACCTATTTAACCCTTTTCGCTGGAACACATCTGCAGGAGTAATACCTTGGCACAAAGAGACCCGAAATCAATTTTTTATTTTTTTTTCATTGCACAAATCAGGAGTGACTCAAAAAATGCAGAAGGAGACAAAACACTGGGCAGTTCCCTAAGATTCTGGGGCTGGTATTTTCAGAGGAGCCTCCCAGAGCTTCGGTGCCATGCACCGCCGGCACGTATCCCACTGGGCATGCCTGGCCTTAAAACCCAGCTTGGACAAAGTGCTGTTAGTACTTTTAGTAACAGCAATAAGGATGTTTTTTTTTCCATTGTTGTTTCATATAGGAACTTCACAGCACGTCCCTGTTGTTATTTCGAGGTCACTCCTCAGATCCAGCAGCTACAGCCGCAATAATGGAAGAGGCAACGCTGACTGTGTTCTGCACGGTGTGGGGATGGGCTGGAGCAGAGAAGGATGCTCATATTCCCTCAACATGGAAGCTGTAGGAGCACCTGTGGACAGACTGAGCTCCTGGGAAAGAGCCTACAAGGCTTCAAGGTCAAGTGAAGTGATTCTGCACCGCTCTGGTGAAACCCCACCCGGAGCACTGTGTCCAGCTCTGGAGCCCTCCAGCACAGGAAGGACATAGACCTGCTGGAGTGGGTCTAGAGGAGGCCATGGAGATGCTGGGAGGGCTGGAGCCCCTCTGCTGGGAGGGCGGGACTGAGAGAGCTGGGGGTGTTCAGCCTGGAGAAGAGAAGGCTCTGGGGAGACCTTAGAGCCCCTTCCAGTCCCTCAAGGGGCCTACAAGGAAGCTGGAGAGGGGCTTAAATCCCAGTTCTCACAGCTTCTTACAAGGGCATGTGGTGATAGGATGAGGGGTAATGGCTTCAATCTGGAAGAGGGGAGATTTATTTGAGATCTCAGGAAGAAATTTTTCACTGTGAAGGTGGTGAGAGCCTGGCCCAGGTTGCCCAGAGAAGCTGTGGCTGCCCCATCCCTGGAGGGGTTCAAGGCCAGGTTGGATGGGGCTTGGAGCAACCTGGTGTGGTGGGAGGTGTCCCTGCCCAGGGCAGCGGGCTGGAACTGGATGATCTTTGAGGGCCCTTCCAACCCAAACCATTCTATGATTCAATTTCTCTTGCAGAGAGCCAGGAGCATGGAGATGCATGGTAGAACCTGCGCTCCCAGTCCTCACCATGCCCCTGGCTGCCCCATGGTGGCACGGGGAGTCGAGGGTGGCTTCTCAGTCCTCATCCCACCTGGGCATTGAGTGGCTTGGCTCCTTCACTGGAGGGGTTGGGGCACCGCGGGATCTGCTGTTTGAACGTTCCTGAACATAAATCCTCCCTCTAACACACCGACAATTGATGTGCACGCTGTTCCTCTTGTAGCTCCGCAACGACGCCCATCTGCCGGGGTGGCAGCCTGCCCACGGGGGTGTCACGCCAGCGCCAGGGGCGGAGGTGCCAGCAAAACAAGCAGGGAAGGGGGAACAGCCTGCGCAAAGCCGAGAGCCAACAGATCCTCCTGTTTGCAAACAGTGCCAGCTCCGGGCAGCTCGCTCCGTGGCGGAGCGCGCATCTGGAGCGGTTCTCGGGCACCGCAGCCCAGGGGTGGACCCTCCTCTGCCCACTCGTCCCACGTGGGCAGCGAGCTGGGAAGGGAAAAAATATGTTGCTCGCTTCTCCGACCAAGGGCAAATGACAACTCGTTGGAGCAGAGCTTGTCGGGTGGCTTCTGCCAAGAGCTGGCTCGTCAGACAGTCCTGCTGCTTTTCCTCCCTCGTTTCCAGCTGCTAAGCTGCCCGTTCTTAGTGTTCGCTTTCACCATGAGTTTTCCATGCCTGGGCAAGGGGCAAGGTAGCCCCTGTGGTGGCAGAAGGTGGATTTGTTGCCCGTCATAAAGGCTTTACTCTAAAACATGGTCTACTCCAGGAATCATAGAATCACAGAATGGTTTGTGTTGGAAAGGACATTTAAAGACCCTTCAGTGCCACCCCCTGCCCTGGGCAGGGACACCTCCCACCACACCAGGTTGCTCCAAGCCCCCTCCAACCTGGCCTTGAACCCCTCCAGGGATGGGGCAGCCACAGCTTCTCTGAGCAACCTGTTCCAGTGTCTCACCACCCTCACGGCAAAGAAGTTCTTCCCAATACCTAGTCTAAATCTACCTTCTTTCAGTTTAAATCCATTACCCCTCATCCTATGGCTCCCCTCCCTGATCAAGAGTCCCTTCACATCCCTCCTGTAAGCCTCCTTTAGGAAGCAACTATGGAAAACCTATCCTTAAAATATAAGCCCTGATGGGACAGTTGCTCGGGTCCTTGTGCCAAGAGCAGCCGCCTGCCCACAGCTGGGGCAGTTTCCAGATCAGAAGGGGTGCAGAGATGGCTGATGCTATTTTGGGGGAGACTTGAGCTTTCCCGGTGTGCAGATTCCCTCTGCCAGACCTTTCAAGTTCCAGATAATTGGAAGGGATCATCTTGCTGACGGTGCTCCTTCATGGCCCAGTGCTCTCCACTGGCAACCGGAGATGGTAGGAGTCGGCGCGAGGATTTGTTTGATATTAGCTATCTGACCCAAATCATTATTTTCTGCATTTGCATTAATAGTGACTTCTTGGAAAGAGGTAACGCTGTGCAGACATAACAATGTTCAGATCATAGCTGGACTTAGGGAAGTACTTGTCATCACGAAATCTATTTTATACGGGTACCAGTTATCCTGGTCTTGGAGCTGAAAGGCTTGAAGGATGAGTAGGAAAGCAACTGTGACTAATGGAAGCTTTCCTCAAATGTATGTAGTCACAGGAGTTAATTGAAAAGAGGAAAAAGAGCTGGCTCTTGAACTCTCCATCGGGAGAAGCGAAGTGTAACGCTACGCAGAAAAAGGGGCTATCACTTTCAGACTCCTTTCCAGCAATTATTTTGTATTTTCAAGTCTTGCCAAGCCCTTAGATCAGCTTAGGAAACTATTTTCTGAGTATTTCCTGGAAAGACCCAAGACTGCTACAAGAAATCCTGCTCTCAACCACGTTCCTACGCTTCCTCGCGGGAGCAGCGGGTGCGGGGGAGGATTAGCTGAGCTCTGGTCCTGCTGGATGCTTATCCCAAAGGAACTATAGTGTCACCCCCAGCCCGGCTCTCCCACCTCTCCCCCCGCTCACACAATAAGCAGCTCAGCTCCCAATTCAAGCTGCCTTTATTCATTGCATTCAGGGCCGTTAAGTCCCAGTGGCTTAACTTTATTACACCAGGAAAGGCTCCTCTGTGAAAGCAAACAGGGGAAAGCATCAGCACCACATCCCCAAAAAGCCCCTTGGTTTCTGTGAAAAGTTAGAGCTGGATTAATTACTTCTGGCTCTTTGTGGGAGACGACTACATGGTGGACAGTGGATTTTGAGGTCTTGCAAAGAAGAGCTCCCTTCCTACTCTTCAGTTCGGGCAGCAAGTTTGAAGATTTACCTTTTTTCTCCATTTTTCTCTGGATTTATCAGCCCTTAATCGGGGCTCTGTCCTCAGCAGGTCACTTGGCACATGGACTGAGCACACAGCTTGCAGGTGGGAAGCCTCTCCTCTGCTTCCCGTATCCATTAGACCCAGACCATGTTGCTGGTGTCATACTGATCGTTTAGTTAGCATCTCTTCCAGACATTCAAATGGAAAACGCCTCACGTGATGCATTTATTTGATTAATGCAAAATATGTCCTCCAAATCCTCAATTCAAACATCCCAACGGGAGCTTTGCAGCAACCCCCTGTGCCAACACAAGCCTTGGGAGTTCACGCTCCCCCAAGCTGGAGGCAAAGCAAGGTTTTTTCTGGTTTGGAGAGAGAGGAGCACTCAGCCGCTCAGCGCCCAGGGTGAGCTGTCCACCCCACAAGCCCAAAACCCCAGGGCTGCTGTCGGCGGGGGAACCACAGCACAAGCAGAGCTCTCGGCACATCCAAACCCCCCAGTCTGCAGCAGGTCAAGGATAAAAGGAGCCTCCTTGAATTTAGGTCTCTAATTCCAGCTACATAAAGCTATTGCCCAGTTTGAAGAGAGCTGGCCCATATAAAATCACAGAATGATATGGGGTTGGAAGGGATCTCTGGAGATCATCTCGTCCAATCCCCTCCCAAAGCAGGTCCCACAGGAACGTGTCCAGGCGGGGTTTGAATGTCTCCAGAGAAGGAGACTCCACCCCCTCCCTGGGCAGCCTCTTCCAGGGCTCTGCCACCCCCACAGGAACGAAGTTTGTCCTCAGGTTTAGATGGAACTTCCTATGTTCAAGTTTGTGCCTGTTCCCTCTTGTCCTGTCACTGGGCACCACTGAGAAGAGTCTGGCCCCTTCCTCCTGGCACCCACCCTTTAAGTATTTATAGGTGTTGATCAGATTCCCCCCTCAGTCGACTCTTCTCCAGACTCAAAAGACCCAAGTCCCTCAGCCTTTCCTCATCACAGAGATGCTCCAGGCCCCTCATCATCTCTGTAGCCCTCTGCTGTCCCCTCTCCAGCACTTCCCTGTCCTTCTTGAACTGGGAAGCGCAGAACTAGACCCAGTGCTCCAGATGGGGCCTCCCCAAGGCAGGGTGAGACCCCATCTGGCTTCCTGGCTTCAGCTGGTGTCTCCCTCAGCAGATAAGAGCAAAGCTGCCTGCTTCCACCAGAGAGCAAACAATCTGGGTACAGCAGGTGCTTAAAATATCAGCAGGAAGGGAAATCCATTAAAGAAACAAAGGGCTGGTGGAGGAGGCCAGATGATGAAGGACTGGAGGAGGAGGGCAAGGACTGGAGCTGGAAGGGCTTTCGTGGGTGGGGGATGCTTGGGTAGGGCAGGGAGGAATGGTGTGGGGCACAGATAAGGGATGATGCTGTGCTCTGGGGTCATTAGCTCTGCGTGAGGGAACTATCTCCCTGCTCCCACCTGTAAGCTGAGCCCCTGGGCTTGCTCTGTCCCTTTCATCTCCCCTGGATCCCAGTTTCAGGTCTGTAGGGCAGGGTGTTTGTAACTTGGCTGCCTGGGTTGCTGTGGTGGGAGCAGGGAGACCTACAAGGGCTTTCTACCTGCTTTAATTAAGCTGTTTTTTAAGAGGAAATCTCCTTGGGTAAAATCTAGCCCTCATAATAGTTAATAGCAAAACTTTATTGAGCTAGGATTGTCCCTAATTAGTCTTTGATAAGCCTGTTATATTTTTTCCTGGTTCTCTGTACCCGAGGGCTCCAGAGAGCAGGGCTCCCTCTGATCCTTGGTATGAGAAGGTTTGTTCTACTTTTGCTGGAGATGCCTGGGGCTGCCCAGGCCGGTGTCTTGTCCCTCTGCTGTGGCAAACACACAGTGACAGCCCATGAGAGAGGCTGGATCTCTGCTGCTCTCCCCAAATTCCCATGTGTGCCTGGGAAATCCCTGCAGATGTGCCGGGGTGGTGTGTGCTGGTGAGAAACGTGTGCCAATAGCCCCGCAACGAAGGTGCGTCCAAGCTGGGTGACATCTCTGTAACTGCTCGAACCCCTCCTTTGTGTTTCTGTCTCCTTTACCAATATGTTTTTTCATCTGCCCTCTTGTTTGGGGCCTCAGCCTTAAAATCAAGACTAGCACTGGCTGGGAGGCAAGTGGCAGCAGGAGCCATGGAATGGGAAGTGATGGATGAGGTGATTTTGGGACAGGTAGGGCTCCAGCAGGGCTCTGGTTTTATATCACCTTCCCCTTGTTTTCCTGTTTGCAGTGCTCCTGAAGGACCCGGGCGGAACCAGGCTGGGGTTTTACTGCTGAGATTTCTTTTAATGCTTCTGCCTTTTTCCTTTTTTTTATCAATAAGCCAACTCTGAGACAGAGGCAGTCAGTTTCCCACTGGTTTCTTCAGTCGGTCTCGGTGACCGCAATAGCTGTCACTTACACGGTCCTGAATTTTGTACAACTGAGCCTAAATCCCAGTGTATTTACCAGAAAGCGTGTTAGATTCTGCCTGTATATGTTATATTCTGGCTGTTCCTTGTTTTCTAGCTTTCAAACGTGTTGGAGATCTCCATTGAAATCAATAGCAGCATCAACAATGGTTTTGCTGCGGATTTCATGCTTCTGGTGTTTTGGTGAAGCTCAGGGTGTATTTTTGGACACAGCTGAGGAGCGGTGTTGGACATGTACTCCAAGATGTATAGCTGGCTGTTGGGGAGGGGGCGTCCAGGGCCATCCACCTCCACATCAGTGGGACCCTCAGGCAAATGGGTCAAACCCTAAAGGCGCAGTGGTCTCGGTGCTTCCCATGTGCATGTCCTGTAAATTATGGTCTGGAAAGTAGCCATGAACCTTTGTGTGTCCCAATGTGAAAATCTTAGTTGGCATTGGAGGGAAAAAAAAAGCCATAAATTGTTGCTAGTCCCTAAAATTAAGGAAGAAGGCCTGGCAGTGTGACCTCGCTGGGGTTCAGAGCTGGTGAATGAGACCCAGCACTTTTTTAGGTTTAAACCTTGGCTCTGCAAAGCAGTTACTGGTCCGTGGGCCCTCTCCATCACTGGCCATGTCCCTCCCTGTCCCCATCACCTGTCTGTGGCTCTGGCTGGCTGCAGAGCTGGGGTACCAATCCTGCAGTCAGGCTGGAGATGGCCCTGGGGTGGCACCCAGTGCAGGGGGGTGAGTTTGAAGACCTTGCTGTTGCACGGAGCTGCTGATTGCTCAGCACCATGCTGATAGCCTGCTACAGCCTGCCCAGCAGCACAGCCAGCAGATTTTTAATGACCAGGAATAAACATTTCAGTAAAATGCTGGGGTGAGCCTTAAGGACATTTCAGCCCTTTCCCCAGGGGACATATGAAGCAGACTGTTTGCTCGGGCAGCAGTTGATGCCCTGTTGTCCTGGCTAAGCAAACAGCTGAATCCAGTCCAGACCTCCTCACTAAACTATCCATCTCTTTTTTTTTTTTTCTTTTTTTTTTTTTTTTTTTTTTTAAATCTCTGTACTTTCTCCATGCTCTGCAGCGATGCTCATGTACCTCGGGGTGGGCAGCACGCCCAGGCTGCAGCCAGGCTCCAAACCACATGGTGAGGGACATCTGAAGTGATGTCCCTCCCTGCTGGCTTCAGGCAGAACTGACCTTCAGCCCACCAAGCACCAGGTGAGATCTGTCACCTTTCCTTTCCAGCAGTGCCCATCAGTGGGGTTTGCTGCCCTGAGTCCCACCAGGGTGCTTTGCTGGGGGCTTTCCCCTGTGGAGGAGGATCTGCTGCTCATCACAGCATCACCTGTGTTAGGTGTGCCCAGAACAATGCCCAGTGCTCACCAGTCAGCCCCATTTTTCTAGGGAGGAATCCCAGCACAGTCCTCTCCCCACCAGGCAAGACCCCAGCGCGCTTGTCATCTCTCCAGAAAAGATTAATGAATTCACTCCAGAACTTATCTCTTTTTCACATCGGCATGTTCTTGTTCAAATGACGTCTTTTCTGGTCTAGGATGTCCTGATGAAGGCTGAGATGGGCTGCAGGGACTGACCTGACCTGAGCCCCTTGCTCTAGAGCACTGCCTTCAGCTGCTCAGTGAAGGGGAGAGCCGTGAACCATCCTCCTCCTCCTCCTCCTCACTCAGGGGTTGACCCCCAGTTTCACTGACCAGGGGTGATGTTCGTTCCCTGCTGAGTGTCCCTCAGCAGTTTTCCTGCTGATTTCAGACCGATCTCAAAGTTGGAGACCCCCAGACTGGTCTGAGTCTCTGCTGTGGTGCAGGGCAGCATAGGGGTTCCTCCAGAGCTGTCTGCTGGGATGGGACCCTCCTCAGGCTGCAGAGCTGGGAGGGTGAAGGCTCCACATTAACAGCAGAACTTAAGCAGGACATCCCTCATGAGCCACTGAAGTGTCTTCTGGCTGTTCTCAGGACCTCTCTGGAGTAGAAAAATAGGATACCCAAATCCTCCACTGTCATGTGCCACATGAAGATGTGTTCTTCATTGTCAGACCTATGGCATTCTGGCTGGGAGACTGAGACCAGGACATCCCCGTGACACCTTCTCTACAGCGTTTCCAATTGGGGTAGGTGCTGGACACCCTCTTGCTGTGCCCTGTTTGGTCTCCAGGCTTTCCTTGCAAGTCATCTTTAGGCATTTCTATCCAGATGCACTCCTGACAGCCTCATCCAGCATGCTGTAGCTGGAGTACGACGTTTTTGACATCAGCCATGGATCTGCAGGTCCCTGACATCTCCTATGCCTTTTGCCCATCAGAGGCAGCTGCTTTGGCATCTGGCTCTTGGGGCTGCTGGTGGCTCCAAGCTGTGATGAGCTATGGCATTTGGGCTCTAGGAGTAAGTGAAGCAGATCACAGCAGCCGTGATGGATTTTGGTGGCCTGGCGAGCAGAGCAGCCTCCTGTCCTGCCCTCACTCCTCGCTGGTAGGATGAGGGAGCGGGCAAAGGCGTTGGTCACTTTGAGAGAGCCCATAGCAGAGTAAGAAAAGTTTCTTTTGCACTGTCTTGTTGAATTTTTGGGGTTTGATTAAGGGCTCTCCCTGAGGCAGGGACATCAGAGGCATCTTGAAAAGGGGAAAAATAGATGTTACCTGCTGTTACGCTCAAGAGAAAAAATGATGGATCCCAAAGACCCCTAATGTTCTCTCTGGCCACTTTAAAGCCTCTGAGATGGCAGCATCATCAGCTACACAGCAGGACAAGCATTATCTCTGCCTTCCAGTTCCCTGTCCAAGTCATCCAAAACCACAGAAGTACCAGGAGGTGATCCCAGGAGGGTGTTTCTGTTGCTGATCCCCACAGCGGGAGACGATGGGCACAGTTGGCTGAGACGTGGGCTTTCCTTGTCCTGCTGTCCTCGCCAGCCCACCGCCTGAAGGACACTGATGCCCTGTAGTCACAAGGATTATTTCTGGGTGGTTTTTCCCCCCCAAATTCAAAGGGTTCTCACAGTTTTGCAATTGCAAATCACAACCTTATTAAGGATTGTTTTTCATCAGCACCTGCGTGGACTGTTTTGGAGGCTTTACGGCATCTATACCAATTGGCTGCCTGGGAGAATGTATGTACCCTGCAATTTTGGGACCTGGTGTGCAGGAGAACAGTAAATATTTAAAGCCATCAGCCTGAGGTTTCCAAAGGGCTCTAAAGAGATTGATTTCCCCAAGCCCCTGCTACTGCAAATGGAAATTTCGTGCCAGGCTCCTTTCAGCCGGCATTTCCCAGAGTCTAAATGTGGATCTCAGATGTACTTGATGAAGCCGGGACTTGCAGTTCCCCCGTGAGCCTCTGTGCCCAGATCCCTCTCCTCCTTACCAGGAGCTGAAGCACAGGGGCTGCTAGCAACGACACGCTGTTCTGCCCAGACTTGCCATGCTGTAGGATTTTCTGCAATTCAGGATGTCTGATCATGTTTTTCCCGTTGGCTCCCTCCATCCATCCTCCATCTCCTCCTTTTTAATTTTTTTTTCTCTTTTTTTTTTTTCCCCCCTCTATGCCTGAGGGTAAAATCTGGCATCTCCATCCAGGATCTGGGGTAGGAGCAGGCTCCAGCTCTTTTTGGCAGGTTTCAGGAGGCTCCGGCTGGGAGGATGCACTTGGCAGCCGGGATTACACAGGGTGGTGGTGGAGCTCTCCTTCTTGACAGCTTCCACCTCCAGGCACAGCACCAAGTTGGGCACGACACCGCAACCAGCACAACGCCAGGGCTCAGCCTGCTCCCAACCAGTGGGCACCGGGCC
The DNA here is from genome assembly GCF_001431845.1 of Calidris pugnax. Taxonomy (NCBI): domain Eukaryota; kingdom Metazoa; phylum Chordata; class Aves; order Charadriiformes; family Scolopacidae; genus Calidris; species Calidris pugnax. The sequence goes on along the minus strand of NW_015091017.1, from coordinate 137,637 downwards.
CTGGAGCAAATCCCAGGATGGGGATAGGTGGCCATGGTCCTTCCCTGCAGAGAGCAGTGGTGGCCTGGTTTGAGCAACACAGGACTGGTTCTAGTTCTAATGTTGGGAAAACTCCACTCTTAGAAGGCTCTAGTGTCCCAATTTATGAAAATATTTGCTTTGCAGGCAACTTTGGGGTGCAGGTTTCAAGGTCTCAGTGTTTTCAAGCTCCCCAGGTGCTGGCATGAGTGAGACCTGATCACTTGACCCAAGCTGCCAACAGGGTTATTTCATACCACGAGCGTCACATTCAGTATCAATTAGAAAGTTTGCTGATGAGTTCTCTCTTGATGTCTGGGCTCCTGAGAACCCCTTGCCCTGGTGCTGGTGTCCTGAGCCCTTCCCTTCCTCCCAAAGCTGCAGTGTTCACAGGGTCCCACGTTGGCTGTCCCTGCTGGGAGGGCACGGCTTCTGCTGGGGAATGGGCTGGGGATAGTCCTGGTGTGTTTTATATTGGTATTGGGATCAATATGGCTTCTTTGGTGTTATTAATGTTAATTATCACAGAATCACATGGGGTTGGAAGGGACCTCTGGAGATCATCCAGTCCAAACCCCTCCCAAAGCAGGTCCACCCAGAGCAGGTCCCACAGGAACGTGTCCAGGTGGGGTTTGAATGTCTCCAGAGAAGGAGACTCCACCACCTCCCTGGGCAGCCTCTTCCAGGGCTCTGCCACCCTCACAGGAAAGAAGTTTGTCCTCAGGTTTAGATGGAACTTCTTATGTTCAAGTTTGTGCCCGTTCCCTCTCGTCCTGTCACTGGGCACCACTAAAAAAAGACTGGCCCCATCCTCCTGACACCCACCCTTGAAGTATTTATAGGTGTTGATCAGATCCCCCCCTCAGCCTTCTCTTCTTCAGACTCAAAAGACCCAAGTCCCTCAGCTTTTCCTCATCAGAGATGCTCCAGGTCCCTCATCATCTCTGTAGCCCTCTGCTGTCCCCTCTCCAGCAGTTCCCTGTCCTTCTGGAACTGGGGAGCCCAGAACTGGACCCAGTGCTCCAGATGGGGCCTCCCCAGGGCAGAGCAGAGGGGCAGGATGACCTCCCTCCACCTGCTGCTCACACTCTTCCTGATGCCCCCCAGGATGCCCTTGGCCTTCTTGGCCACAAGGGCCCATTGCTGGCTCATGGCCATCCTGTTGTCCACCAGGACTCCCAGGTCTTTCTCCTCAGAGCTGCTCTCCAGCAGGTCACCCCCAACCTGTCCTGGTGCAGGGGGTTATTCCTCCCCAGGTGCAGCACCCGGCACTTGCCCTGGTTGAATTTCATCAGGTTCCTCTCTGCCCAACTCTCCAACCTGTCCAGGTTTGGCTCTACGGCAACACAGCCTTCTGGTGTGTCAGCCACCCCTCCCAGCTTTGTGTCATCAGCAAACGTGCTGAGGGGACATTCCATCCCTTCATCCAGGTCATTGATGAATATATTGAAGAGGTCTGGACCCAATACTGACCCCTGGGGAACCCCACTTGTTACAGACCCCATATCTGGTCTTATTCTAGTAAATCTCTCTATATTTCCACCCTCAGGCTGATGCAAGGCAGCTCTTCTGCTCCTGGCCAGGACATGGCCCCTACAGGCGCTGGTTTTATGGACTGAGGAACACTTCTCCAGCTCAGCCCAGGAGGGCTGACACAGGCTCTGCCTGAGCTTTGCCCGAGGCCAAGTGTGTGCTCATGAGCAGTCACAGAATCACAGAGTCAATCTTCTAGGTTGGAAGGGACCTCATCTTGTCCAACTGTCCAGGTGCACACTGCGGGGGGCAAACTCTCCAGAAGAAGACCAAAGAGTCCCCGAGCTGTGAGTGTCAGGGAGTGCTGGAACAGCCCTGGCCGCAGAGAGACGTCGAGTGGGATGAAAAGAGGAAACGCAGCAATGTCAATGCAAACTGGGGCTGGAACGATGCGAGAGAAGCCCCTGAAGGTGGTGATGCCAAGAAAAATAAAAACCCAACTGAACGTCAGAAAAGCAAATTGTAAGAAATAACGTGGGGAAGGGGAGGAAGGAGGGGAAAAAGAAGAAGAAAAAGGAAAGGACTAATAATGTGGAGCAGACAGGGGAAAAGGCAGGTGATTGGCAGAGACGAGTGGCATCAAACCGGGTGGTTTAAATCCCAAAAGCAGCCGTTCACCGGGAAAAAACCCAGTGGAGAGGCTGAGCGAGACAGAACCAGGGCAGAGCGATGCTGCACAGAGGAGATGGGGCTGTGGGGAGGCACAGCAGGCTGGCAGGGACTTGCAAACCAAACAGCGGTCCAAGGGCAGGGATAAACTCATCTGAAGAGCAGAAGGTAGACTGTAAAGCAGATCGACATCGTGCCAGGATGTCAGGGCTCCTGGAAACTAAGGAAGAATGTGGCCAACAGGTCAAGGGAAGTCATTCTCCCCCTCTGCTCTGCACTGGGGAGGCCACAACTGGAATCCTGCGTCCAGTTCTGGGATCCCCAGTTCAAGAGGGACAGGGAACTGCTGGAGAGAGTCCAGCGAAGGGCAACGAAGATGATTCAAGGATTGGAGCATCTCCCTGATGAGGAAAGGCTGAGAGAGCTGGGACTCTTTAGTCTGGAGAAGAGAAGGCTGAGGGGAGACCTCAGGGCGGGTTGAAGGAGGAGGGAGCCAGACTCTTTTCAGTGGTTCCCAGTGAGAGGACGAGGGGCAACGGGCACAAGTTGGAACATGGGAAGTTCCACTCAAATATGAGAAAAAACTTCTTCACAGTGAGGGTGCCAGAGCCCTGGAACAGGCTGCCCAGGGAGGGTGTGGAGTCCCCTTCTCTGGAGATTTTCAAGCCCCACCTGGATGCCATCCTGAGTAACGTGCTCTGACAAGGTCTAGGCAATCCTCTTCAGCAGGGGAGCTGGACTAGATGATCTCTATGGTCCCTTCCAACTCTAAAAATTCAGTGAAATTCAGTGAAAATTCAGTGAAACACAGCTGTTTGAGGGACATCAATGCTCGGTGACAAGGAACATGGAGCTGGGATGAGCGCTGGGGACAGGGACCCGGCTCCGTGCACCCTGGGGCATCGTGGCTCCCAGGACAGGGCTTGGATGGGGAAACTGAGTCACGGGGAGGGCAGCTTTTTTTTTTTTCCCCCCTCTATGCCTGAGGGTAAAATCTGGCATCTCCATCCAGGATCTGGGGTAGGAGCAGGCTCCAGCTCTTTTTGGCAGGTTTCAGGAGGCTCCGGCTGGGAGGATGCACTTGGCAGCCGGGATTACACAGGGTGGTGGTGGAGCTCTCCTTCTTGACAGCTTCCACCTCCAGGCACAGCACCAAGTTGGGCACGACACCGCAACCAGCACAACGCCAGGGCTCAGCCTGCTCCCAACCAGTGGGCACCGGGCCCTGGAGCAAATCCCAGGATGGGGATAGGTGGCCATGGTCCTTCCCTGCAGAGAGCAGTGGTGGCCTGGTTTGAGCAACACAGGACTGGTTCTAGTTCTAATGTTGGGAAAACTCCACTCTTAGAAGGCTCTAGTGTCCCAATTTATGAAAATATTTGCTTTGCAGGCAACTTTGGGGTGCAGGTTTCAAGGTCTCAGTGTTTTCAAGCTCCCCAGGTGCTGGCATGAGTGAGACCTGATCACTTGACCCAAGCTGCCAACAGGGTTATTTCATACCACGAGCGTCACATTCAGTATCAATTAGAAAGTTTGCTGATGAGTTCTCTCTTGATGTCTGGGCTCCTGAGAACCCCTTGCCCTGGTGCTGGTGTCCTGAGCCCTTCCCTTCCTCCCAAAGCTGCAGTGTTCATGATGTCTGGGCTCCTGAGAACCCCTTGCCCTGGTGCTGGTGTCCTGAGCCCTTCCCTTCCTCCCAAAGCTGCAGTGTTCACAGGGTCCCACGTTGGCTGTCCCTGCTGGGAGGGCACGGCTTCTGCTGGGGAATGGGCTGGGGATAGTCCTGGTGTGTTTTATATTGGTATTGGGATCAATATGGCTTCTTTGGTGTTATTAATGTTAATTATCACAGAATCACATGGGGTTGGAAGGGACCTCTGGAGATCATCCAGTCCAAACCCCTCCCAAAGCAGGTCCACCCAGAGCAGGTCCCACAGGAACGTGTCCAGGTGGGGTTTGAATGTCTCCAGAGAAGGAGACTCCACCACCTCCCTGGGCAGCCTCTTCCAGGGCTCTGCCACCCTCACAGGAAAGAAGTTTGTCCTCAGGTTTAGATGGAACTTCTTATGTTCAAGTTTGTGCCCGTTCCCTCTCGTCCTGTCACTGGGCACCACTAAAAAAAGACTGGCCCCATCCTCCTGACACCCACCCTTGAAGTATTTATAGGTGTTGATCAGATCCCCCCCTCAGCCTTCTCTTCTTCAGACTCAAAAGACCCAAGTCCCTCAGCTTTTCCTCATCAGAGATGCTCCAGGTCCCTCATCATCTCTGTAGCCCTCTGCTGTCCCCTCTCCAGCAGTTCCCTGTCCTTCTGGAACTGGGGAGCCCAGAACTGGACCCAGTGCTCCAGATGGGGCCTCCCCAGGGCAGAGCAGAGGGGCAGGATGACCTCCCTCCACCTGCTGCTCACACTCTTCCTGATGCCCCCCAGGATGCCCTTGGCCTTCTTGGCCACAAGGGCCCATTGCTGGCTCATGGCCATCCTGTTGTCCACCAGGACTCCCAGGTCTTTCTCCTCAGAGCTGCTCTCCAGCAGGTCACCCCCAACCTGTCCTGGTGCAGGGGGTTATTCCTCCCCAGGTGCAGCACCCGGCACTTGCCCTGGTTGAATTTCATCAGGTTCCTCTCTGCCCAACTCTCCAACCTGTCCAGGTTTGGCTCTACGGCAACACAGCCTTCTGGTGTGTCAGCCACCCCTCCCAGCTTTGTGTCATCAGCAAACGTGCTGAGGGGACATTCCATCCCTTCATCCAGGTCATTGATGAATATATTGAAGAGGTCTGGACCCAATACTGACCCCTGGGGAACCCCACTTGTTACAGACCCCATATCTGGTCTTATTCTAGTAAATCTCTCTATATTTCCACCCTCAGGCTGATGCAAGGCAGCTCTTCTGCTCCTGGCCAGGACATGGCCCCTACAGGCGCTGGTTTTATGGACTGAGGAACACTTCTCCAGCTCAGCCCAGGAGGGCTGACACAGGCTCTGCCTGAGCTTTGCCCGAGGCCAAGTGTGTGCTCATGAGCAGTCACAGAATCACAGAGTCAATCTTCTAGGTTGGAAGGGACCTCATCTTGTCCAACTGTCCAGGTGCACACTGCGGGGGGCAAACTCTCCAGAAGAAGACCAAAGAGTCCCCGAGCTGTGAGTGTCAGGGAGTGCTGGAACAGCCCTGGCCGCAGAGAGACGTCGAGTGGGATGAAAAGAGGAAACGCAGCAATGTCAATGCAAACTGGGGCTGGAACGATGCGAGAGAAGCCCCTGAAGGTGGTGATGCCAAGAAAAATAAAAACCCAACTGAACGTCAGAAAAGCAAATTGTAAGAAATAACGTGGGGAAGGGGAGGAAGGAGGGGAAAAAGAAGAAGAAAAAGGAAAGGACTAATAATGTGGAGCAGACAGGGGAAAAGGCAGGTGATTGGCAGAGGCGAGTGGCATCAAACCGGGTGGTTTAAATCCCAAAAGCAGCCGTTCACCGGGAAAAAACCCAGTGGAGAGGCTGAGCGAGACAGAACCAGGGCAGAGCGATGCTGCACAGAGGAGATGGGGCTGTGGGGAGGCACAGCAGGCTGGCAGGGACTTGCAAACCAAACAGCGGTCCAAGGGCAGGGATAAACTCATCTGAAGAGCAGAAGGTAGACTGTAAAGCAGATCGACATCGTGCCAGGATGTCAGGGCTCCTGGAAACTAAGGAAGAATGTGGCCAACAGGTCAAGGGAAGTCATTCTCCCCCTCTGCTCTGCACTGGGGAGGCCACAACTGGAATCCTGCGTCCAGTTCTGGGATCCCCAGTTCAAGAGGGACAGGGAACTGCTGGAGAGAGTCCAGCGAAGGGCAACGAAGATGATTCAAGGATTGGAGCATCTCCCTGATGAGGAAAGGCTGAGAGAGCTGGGACTCTTTAGTCTGGAGAAGAGAAGGCTGAGGGGAGACCTCAGGGCGGGTTGAAGGAGGAGGGAGCCAGACTCTTTTCAGTGGTTCCCAGTGAGAGGACGAGGGGCAACGGGCACAAGTTGGAACATGGGAAGTTCCACTCAAATATGAGAAAAAACTTCTTCACAGTGAGGGTGGCAGAGCCCTGGAACAGGCTGCCCAGGGAGGGTGTGGAGTCCCCTTCTCTGGAGATTTCCAAGCCGCACCTGGATGCCATCCTGAGTAACGTGCTCTGACAAGGTCTAGGCAATCCTCTTCAGCAGGGGAGCTGGACTAGATGATCTCTATGGTCCCTTCCAACTCTAAAAATTCAGTGAAATTCAGTGAAAATTCAGTGAAACACAGCTGTTTGAGGGACATCAATGCTCGGTGACAAGGAACATGGAGCTGGGATGAGCGCTGGGGACAGGGACCCGGCTCCGTGCACCCTGGGGCATCGTGGCTCCCAGGACAGGGCTTGGATGGGGAAACTGAGTCACGGGGAGGGCAGGCAGCGCCACACATCCCTGCCTCCAGGTGCCCTCCTTGATGTGTTCTCCCAACCCTGTTCTCATCCCCGGGGCCAGGATGGGTTCATCACCCAGACAGCAGCCCTATCATCACACCCCATCCCTGCCACCCCACTCCCTCAGCTCTCCTCTACACCTCAAATTATAGAGCAAGCCTTGATTTCTGCATCTGCCCTGGTGAAGGCACCAGCAAGTGCCAAGGTCCAGGCTGGGGAGGTGGGAAGGACAAGCAGGGATGGCCAGAGCTGGCCCCAAAAACTCCTTCCCTCAGCGCCGGTGCCGCGCAAGCAGCCCTCCCCAGCACAAAGCCCTGGATGTTAAATTCATGCCGCATGCCTTACAATAAATGGAGCTGCAGAGACAATAGCAACCCTGGTACATTTAGTACATAAATAACTTTAAAATATCAGTATTGTGGAGGGGAAATCTCTGTCATTTCACTGCGGTACTTTTCCATCAGCCGTGGTTGGCGGCTGGGCAAGGAGGAAAGCGCCGGCAGGAGCAAAGCAGGGCTGGCACGGGCAAGGCCAGGCTGTTTGTCTGCCACCAGGGCATCCAGGGAGGACATGGCTTCACCCTCCAACTTCACCCGACCTTTTGGGTTGGGGTTATGCTAGGTTAATTTTGCCTTATCACCCTGTAAGGAGATGAGGGGGAAAACCTCACCCCACTGGTGAGTGGGGATTTTGGCATGGGCTTTAATGAGTCTCTAGCTTGAAGCAGCAAATGTACCAGTTTTCCTTCTCATTTCATCAGGAAATCTTTGCTCTTGAAGGCTGAGTGACAGCGGGAAAGCTGAGAAGTCACCTGGGAGGGATCTGAACTGATATGGACAAAGCCCAAGGGAACCCTCTGCTCCTGTCCGTTTTCCTCCTACGCTCTCACCAGCCCATTCCTGGTGGCTCAGGGTCAAGGACACCCAAAAACCATCCCATCTCCTGCCTCTCGACCTCCTCACAGTGGGGACAGACTCAAAATAGTGCTACCAAAGCCATTAGTCATGCAGGGAACGTCACCCTGCAGTGGGATTCATCCCTCCTCTGTAAATAACTCCTTCCTGCAGCCTCAGTTGGAGGATTATTTATATCTGGCAAAACTTGTCCCCAGCAGGAGAGTGATGGGAGTCCACGATGCCCTGGAGAACACCTTGGTGTGGGGAACATTGCCCTCCATGGGGAGATGTGATGGGGTAGCTCTGGGCTGGAACCCCCATTGGGTCTGGGGTATCGGGCACCGGGGCTGAGCCCACCTGGGATGGATGCTCTAAAGGAAAAACCTCTCTCTGCTGCACATGAACACACTGAAGGATCCCTCTGGGGCCAACACTGCTGGGTGTCCCCCTCCGGGTGCCATTTGGGGGCCACTGCTCGGGTCTCCATTGGGGTTTGGAGTCAGGGCTGCCTCTGGGTGCCAGGAGTTTCATCCCCAGGGGTCCCATCACACCCAAACACACCAGAGGAGACATGGCTGTCAGGTGCAGCACCCGGCACTTGCCCTGGTTGAATTTCATCAGGTTCCTCTCTGCCCAACTCTCCAACCTGTCCAGGTTTGGCTCTACGGCAACACAGCCTTCTGGTGTGTCAGCCACCCCTCCCAGCTTTGTGTCATCAGCAAACGTGCTGAGGGGACATTCCATCCCTTCATCCAGGTCATTGATGAATATATTGAAGAGGTCTGGACCCAATACTGACCCCTGGGGAACCCCACTTGTTACAGACCCCATATCTGGTCTTATTCTAGTAAATCTCTCTATATTTCCACCCTCAGGCTGATGCAAGGCAGCTCTTCTGCTCCTGGCCAGGACATGGCCCCTACAGGCGCTGGTTTTATGGACTGAGGAACACTTCTCCAGCTCAGCCCAGGAGGGCTGACACAGGCTCTGCCTGAGCTTTGCCCGAGGCCAAGTGTGTGCTCATGAGCAGTCACAGAATCACAGAGTCAATCTTCTAGGTTGGAAGGGACCTCATCTTGTCCAACCGTCCAGGTGCACACTGCGGGGGGCAAACTCTCCAGAAGAAGACCAAAGAGTCCCCGAGCTGTGAGTGTCAGGGAGTGCTGGAACAGCCCTGGCCGCAGAGAGACGTCGAGTGGGATGAAAAGAGGAAACGCAGCAATGTCAATGCAAACTGGGGCTGGAACGATGCGAGAGAAGCCCCTGAAGGTGGTGATGCCAAGAAAAATAAAAACCCAACTGAACGTCAGAAAAGCAAATTGTAAGAAATAACGTGGGGAAGGGGAGGAAGGAGGGGAAAAAGAAGAAGAAAAAGGAAAGGACTAATAATGTGGAGCAGACAGGGGAAAAGGCAGGTGATTGGCAGAGACGAGTGGCATCAAACCGGGTGGTTTAAATCCCAAAAGCAGCCGTTCACCGGGAAAAAACCCAGTGGAGAGGCTGAGCGAGACAGAACCAGGGCAGAGCGATGCTGCACAGAGGAGATGGGGCTGTGGGGAGGCACAGCAGGCTGGCAGGGACTTGCAAACCAAACAGCGGTCCAAGGGCAGGGATAAACTCATCTGAAGAGCAGAAGGTAGACTGTAAAGCAGATCGACATCGTGCCAGGATGTCAGGGCTCCTGGAAACTAAGGAAGAATGTGGCCAACAGGTCAAGGGAAGTCATTCTCCCCCTCTGCTCTGCACTGGGGAGGCCACAACTGGAATCCTGCGTCCAGTTCTGGGATCCCCAGTTCAAGAGGGACAGGGAACTGCTGGAGAGAGTCCAGCGAAGGGCAACGAAGATGATTCAAGGATTGGAGCATCTCCCTGCTGAGGAAAGGCTGAGAGAGCTGGGACTCTTTAGTCTGGAGAAGAGAAGGCTGAGGGGAGACCTCAGGGCGGGTTGAAGGAGGAGGGAGCCAGACTCTTTTCAGTGGTTCCCAGTGAGAGGACGAGGGGCAACGGGCACAAGTTGGAACATGGGAAGTTCCACTCAAATATGAGAAAAAACTTCTTCACAGTGAGGGTGCCAGAGCCCTGGAACAGGCTGCCCAGGGAGGGTGTGGAGTCCCCTTCTCTGGAGATTTCCAAGCCGCACCTGGATGCCATCCTGAGTAACGTGCTCTGACAAGGTCTAGGCAATCCTCTTCAGCAGGGGAGCTGGACTAGATGATCTCTATGGTCCCTTCCAACTCTAAAAATTCAGTGAAATTCAGTGAAAATTCAGTGAAACACAGCTGTTTGAGGGACATCAATGCTCGGTGACAAGGAACATGGAGCTGGGATGAGCGCTGGGGACAGGGACCCGGCTCCGTGCACCCTGGGGCATCGTGGCTCCCAGGACAGGGCTTGGATGGGGAAACTGAGTCACGGGGAGGGCAGGCAGCGCCACACATCCCTGCCTCCAGGTGCCCTCCTTGATGTGTTCTCCCAACCCTGTTCTCATCCCCGGGGCCAGGATGGGTTCATCACCCAGACAGCAGCCCTATCATCACACCCCATCCCTGCCACCCCACTCCCTCAGCTCTCCTCTACACCTCAAATTATAGAGCAAGCCTTGATTTCTGCATCTGCCCTGGTGAAGGCACCAGCAAGTGCCAAGGTCCAGGCTGGGGAGGTGGGAAGGACAAGCAGGGATGGCCAGAGCTGGCCCCAAAAACTCCTTCCCTCAGCGCCGGTGCCGCGCAAGCAGCCCTCCCCAGCACAAAGCCCTGGATGTTAAATTCATGCCGCATGCCTTACAATAAATGGAGCTGCAGAGACAATAGCAACCCTGGTACATTTAGTACATAAATAACTTTAAAATATCAGTATTGTGGAGGGGAAATCTCTGTCATTTCACTGCGGTACTTTTCCATCAGCCGTGGTTGGCGGCTGGGCAAGGAGGAAAGCGCCGGCAGGAGCAAAGCAGGGCTGGCACGGGCAAGGCCAGGCTGTTTGTCTGCCACCAGGGCATCCAGGGAGGACATGGCTTCACCCTCCAACTTCACCCGACCTTTTGGGTTGGGGTTATGCTGGGTTAATTTTGCCTTATCACCCTGTAAGGAGATGAGGGGGAAAACTTCACCCCACTGGTGAGTGGGGATTTTGGCATGGGCTTTAATGAGTCTCTAGCTTGAAGCAGCAAATGTACCAGTTTTCCTTCTCATTTCATCAGGAAATCTTTGCTCTTGAAGGCTGAGTGACAGCGGGAAAGCTGAGAAGTCACCTGGGAGGGATCTGAACTGATATGGACAAAGCCCAAGGGAACCCTCTGCTCCTGTCCGTTTTCCTCCTACGCTCTCACCAGCCCATTCCTGGTGGCTCAGGGTCAAGGACACCCAAAAACCATCCCATCTCCTGCCTCTCGACCTCCTCACAGTGGGGACAGACTCAAAATAGTGCTACCAAAGCCATTAGTCATGCAGGGAACGTCACCCTGCAGTGGGATTCATCCCTCCTCTGTAAATAACTCCTTCCTGCAGCCTCAGTTGGAGGATTATTTATATCTGGCAAAACTTGTCCCCAGCAGGAGAGTGATGGGAGTCCACGATGCCCTGGAGAACACCTTGGTGTGGGGAACGTTGCCCTCCATGGGGAGATGTGATGGGGTAGCTCTGGGCTAGAACCCCCATTGGGTCTGGGGTATCGGGCACCGGGGCTGAGCCCACCTGGGATGGATGCTCTAAAGGAAAAACCTCTCTCTGCTGCACATGAACACACTGAGGGATCCCTCTGGGGCCAACACTGCTGGGTGTCCCCCTCCGGGTGCCATTTGGGGGCCACTGCTCGGGTCTCCATTGGGGTTTGGAGTCAGGGCTGCCTCTGGGTGCCAGGAGTTTCATCCCCAGGGGTCCCATCACACCCAAACACACCAGAGGAGACATGGCTGTTCCCCCAGCCGGGGGGGGGGGTCCGGTGGGACAGCATTTACCAGCAGAGAAATTACCTCCCTTCCCTTTAAATGTTGTGCATTGGAGCTTTTATACGCGGGTGCCTTCTGCAAATTAAAAAAAATAAGCGCGAGAAAAAGGAATAAATATTTAAACGGTGAGAGGCCCATTTAGCCTCTCACAAACATCTATATCCCGGAGCAGTTTCTCGGCGAGCAATTTGCGTTTCATTAGGAGGAGAGTGGACATGTGCTAGCAAAAATCCATCCTCTGTTTATACCTCCAGTGACCGAGGTGCTGAGCAGCCTTCCTATCTTTTTACAGCAGCCTCCCAGCAAATCAACCCGCTCCATGGCCCATTAAAGCCTTTAATCAGCCACCTCGCTGACTCGCAGCAGCCCAAACACAAACAAACCCCGCCAAGGCCTTAGGAGGACCCAGCGACGGGTTTTTGGGTAAGAATCCTGCTTTCAGAGAGGTTTGGTGTGATGGGGGTCCCAGCAGCGTCCCCGTGCCCCCTGTGTGTGTGGGGATGAAGATGCTCCTCAAGCATCCCAGCGGGGTGGGAGGGCACATCCCCTGTGGAGCCGTGCTGGGACCAGGTATGGAAGGGGCTGTGGACAGGCTTCTACCCCAGGAGTGAACGCCGTGGAGTGGGGCTTGGGCACATCCCACTGATGGTAGGGATGGAGGTCGGGCAGGTTCATGGGGTGGTGTCCCACAGGGTTTGGGATCTGCCCTTCTCCTGGTTCCCCTCCTGGAGAGGCTCAGGCTGGCAGGGATGGGACCCAACATGAATCCTGCCCAAGCCCTGGCCACCATGGGGGAAGCAGAAGCTTGACCCTGTTTGTCTTCTGCAGTGAGGATGGGAGAGGTGGGAGCAGCAGCGGGGCTGGTCCAGAACCCAACTGTGGCTGGACTTGTCCCCAGTCACCCATCCGTGCCCCAGCAGAGCGGCAAGGAGAAGCCAGCTCACACCAATGCTTTACACCACGATGTTTCTCGGGGCCCAGACCCTCTGTCCCAAACGAGGGGTCTAATCAGAGCCTGTGAGGTGAGGACTGTCCCCGTGCAGGTGACACAGACCCTACGTGCAGCTACAGACCCGAGGAGGGGACAGGCTGGGTTTAATGAGCCCTCCATGCTGAAGGATTAACAGCTGCAATCTTGTTTCCAGCCAACCTCCAGATGATACAACATAATAAGACACATAACAGCCTCTTGGAAAAAAGAAAGTTATAGTTCCCACAGCAACCGTAACTCAGCCATATTACACATATATATATATATTAAGGCATAAATTTAACAACGTATATTTTAATGCAAAATACCAGCAATGCACAGGGGGACAAATAACAGTGGTTGAGGGATCCATAACATTTGGCTCTTCCCTGCTTCCCGCTGCTGGAGTCTCACCAGCAGCAGCAGGGTGAGGAAGAGGAGGGCTGCTGGGTGATGGACCCTCTTCCTCCCACTCCCGTGTTCTGGGACACACACAGGGACCTGCCTGTGTGCACAGACACCCACATCCGTGCACCTATAGCTGGTCACCCTGGTGGCACTGTGTATGGAAAAGCCATATAGGATAATACCCCATCTCCCAGGGCACCACAAAACACGCTTGGATGCGGCGAGGATTTCTCCTGCTGCTCATCAGGATGAATGCAGAATGAGATCCTTTCGACAGATTTCTGAGTTGTGGGTTTGGTTTGTTGTTGGTTTTTTGTTGTTTTTTTTTTCCCAACTATCTGGTGGAATTGCACAACGGGGATATAATTCTCTATTACATTTTATGAAATGGCTCAAACCCGTGCCGCTTGAGCTCATTTTGCCAGCCGTCCTCTGGACGCCGGCAGCAAAGCATGCGCGGTGCTTTCCCCACTAATGCTGTGCAGGTTGCTCCTGACGACTTGCAGGGGATAATTGCAGCTGCAGAAACAGAAAACATTGCGTGGGCAAGACCCAATATGGTCGCTGCCTCTCCAGGTCCCTTGCAGAGGGGATGTTCCCCTGCTCTGGTCCCCTAAAAACGGAGCAGCGTGGCCAATGGGATGCACCCACACCATCGCTGCTTTCCCTCCCAGCCATCCAAACCCTGTCCTGGAGGAAATTCCTCTGGCTGAGGGAAGAGGGGGGATTAAAGTGCTGGAAAGGCTCTGAGCATCGTATGACATGGCACGGCTGTGTCCAGGGCTCCTGCTGCTGGGGCAGGTGGGAGCAGCCTCGTTGGGGACCTCCCCTCTTGGTTTGGGAGATGTATTTAAGCTGAGCCCCTCGCTCCTTGCTTGAGCTGTGGGGTGACTTTGCTGTGTGCCTCCCTAGCTCTGCTGTGTGGGCATGGTCCCCAGCTTGTCTTTGGCTCTGCTCCATGGCTGTGACCACTGAGGAGAAGGATCTGGGGGTCCTGGTGGACAGCAAACTTTCCATGAGCCAGCAATGTGCCCTTGTGGCCAAGAGGCCAATGGGATCCTGGGCTGCGTAGGGAAGAGTGTGGCCAGGAGGTGGAGGGAGGTCATTCTCCCCCTCTGCTCTGCACTGGGGAGGCCACAACTGGAATCCTGCGTCCAGTTCTGGGCTCCCCAGTTCAAGAGGGACAGGGAACTGCTGGAGAGAGTCCAGCGTAGGGCAACAGAGATGATGGAGGGATTGGAGCATCTCCCTGCTGAGGAAAGGCTGAGAGAGCTGGGACTCTTTAGCCTGGAGAAGAGAAGGCTGAGGGGAGACCTTATCAATGCTTATGAGTATCTAAAGAGTGGGTTGAAGGATGATGGAGACAGACCCTTTTCAGTGGTTCCCAGTGACAGGACGAGGGGCAACGGGCACAAGCTGGAACATGGGAAGTTCCACTCAAATCTGAGGAAGAACTTCTTTGGGGTGAGGGTGGCAGAGCCCTGGCAGAGGCTGCCCAGGGAGGGTGTGGAGTCCCCTTCTCTGGAGATCTTCAAGCCCCGCCTGGATGCTCCTGAGTGATGTGCTCTGGGCAACACTGCTTTAGCAGAGGACTTGGATTAGATGATCTCTAGAGATCCTTTCCAACTCTGACAATTCTATGATTCCGTGACCTGGTAATCCCAGCTGTGGTGGGTGCCATCAGTGGGCTGGCTCTGCTCATGTCCTGCAGGTACCGTGGGTCTGTACCCATGGGGGTCCTGCTGGGGGCTGGGGGGTGTCCCTGAAGCAGGGAGGTGCTTGCTTCCCTTGCTCATAGCTTTTTTTTTTGCCTCTGTCTTAACTCTACATGGCTTTATATCACCTTGGTGTGGTCCTTGGTCCAGAAGCTGGACTGGCTGCAGTTATGGTTGATGTTGCCGGAGTGTCTGTGGTCCGAGATACCTACGTTTGCACTTAAATTAGTTGGCTTAATTGCATGGTCCCCATTGTGGGGAAGGCTGGTCTGTGCTGTGAAGCTCTGTGGTGTCTCCATGTCCCCTCTCCTGAGCTCCAGCCAGGAGGCAGCACTGGGACCTCTGCGAGTCTGAATTTTGAACTGCCCAGTTTAAAAAAAATAAATAAAATAAAATAAATATCTCTCTCTGTATGCGCACTGTTTACAAAGCAATCCCAGTTAATCTCTCTATCTAGCCAGGGCTTTAGGATGTCCTTTCAGCGGGGATTTGTAGAGTTTGCTACAGTTATTTCCTAAGAATGCATTACCCGGGGTTTCAGATGAATAATGTAGGTCCTTGTTCAGCAAGTTACTTACAAATGTCGAACCTTAAACCGCTGAAGTCAATGGATCTGCTTGTGTACTTAAAGTTAGGCACAGGCTTAAGTGCTCCAGTAAATCAGGGCCTTATAGCCCGATGTGGCACTCCGAATAAGGTCTGCTGATATAAATAGCAAATGGTATTGACCCAAGGGTACGGTTGCCTTGGTCAATGCTGCATCCTGCGCGGTGAATGCCGGTGGTGGCGGTGATGAAACCGAAACGTCCCTGTGGCTCTGCTCCGGGTGTCCTTGGTGGGTTCACAGCACAACCCCCCCCTTCCAACAAGCACTGGGTAACCTAAAAAATACCCCAAAATAGCGATGCTCCTGGCCCTGGGTCTGCACTTTGTGGTCCTGGGGGGCTTTTAATCTTAAATCCCTCCCTGGGGGTGATGGATACATGTGCTGTGGGGCCTTCCAGGAGCGGCTGAGTTGACCCAAGGGCTTGCTGCTGTGGGGAAGGGGATGGACAAGCTAGAGGAGGAATGTTGGTTGCCCAGGGACAGGAGCTGGCTGTCCCCAGAGTCCTCCAGGAGGTCCCTCTGGGCTGTGCACTGCTGTTCCTCTGCCATGGAGGACAACAGGGCTCTCTGGGGAGGGTTTTGGAGGTGGAGCTGGGCAGATGCACCACAGAGCCCTTTGGCAGAGCTTGCAGGAGTCAAATCCCAGCTCTGCACCCTGAAAAATCCCAGGGTGTCCTGGCAGGTGGGTGTCCCCCCACCAACTGCCACTGGCCCCGCTTTGGCTGGCGCTGGAGAAGCGGGTGGCCGGGCTCACGGAGTGTCTGTGGTCCGAGATACCTACGTTTGCACTTAAATTAGTTGGCTTAATTGCATGGTCCCCATTGTGGGGAAGGCTGGTCTGTGCTGTGAAGCTCTGTGGTGTCTCCATGTCCCCTCTCCTGAGCTCCAGCCAGGAGGCAGCACTGGGACCTCTGCGAGTCTGAATTTTGAACTGCCCAGTTTAAAAAAAATAAATAAAATAAAATAAATATCTCTCTCTGTATGCGCACTGTTTACAAAGCAATCCCAGTTAATCTCTCTATCTAGCCAGGGCTTTAGGATGTCCTTTCAGCGGGGATTTGTAGAGTTTGCTACAGTTATTTCCTAAGAATGCATTACCCGGGGTTTCAGATGAATAATGTAGGTCCTTGTTCAGCAAGTTACTTACAAATGTCGAACCTTAAACCGCTGAAGTCAATGGATCTGCTTGTGTACTTAAAGTTAGGCACAGGCTTAAGTGCTCCAGTAAATCAGGGCCTTATAGCCCGATGTGGCACTCCGAATAAGGTCTGCTGATATAAATAGCAAATGGTATTGACCCAAGGGTACGGTTGCCTTGGTCAATGCTGCATCCTGCGCGGTGAATGCCGGTGGTGGCGGTGATGAAACCGAAACGTCCCTGTGGCTCTGCTCCGGGTGTCCTTGGTGGGTTCACAGCACAACCCCCCCCTTCCAACAAGCACTGGGTAACCTAAAAAATACCCCAAAATAGCGATGCTCCTGGCCCTGGGTCTGCACTTTGTGGTCCTGGGGGGCTTTTAATCTTAAATCCCTCCCTGGGGGTGATGGATACATGTGCTGTGGGGCCTTCCAGGAGCGGCTGAGTTGACCCAAGGGCTTGCTGCTGTGGGGAAGGGGATGGACAAGCTAGAGGAGGAATGTTGGTTGCCCAGGGACAGGAGCTGGCTGTCCCCAGAGTCCTCCAGGAGGTCCCTCTGGGCTGTGCACTGCTGTTCCTCTGCCATGGAGGACAACAGGGCTCTCTGGGGAGGGTTTTGGAGGTGGAGCTGGGCAGATGCACCACAGAGCCCTTTGGCAGAGCTTGCAGGAGTCAAATCCCAGCCCTGCACCCTGAAAAATCCCAGGGTGTCCTGGCAGGTGGGTGTCCCCCCACCAACTGCTGCTGGCCCCGCTTTGGCTGGTGCTGGAGAAGCGGGTGGCCGGGCTCATTCTGGGGTGTGCAGAGCCATCCCAACCCTCTTCGTCCCTGCAGGCTGAGCTCAATAAATGGGAAGCACCGTAGATCTCCTTGGGATGCTCCTGGCTTGGTGCCCTCAGCAGAGCCAGGGCTGCAGCTCTGCCCGAGCCAGCGGGAGTGCGATGGGAAACGCTTTGGTCTCGACAAAAGGGATTTTTGTTTGTTGCTTTTTAGCTTATTTCTTTAGCTCACGTGTGCAACGTGTGCTGCCAGTGGGGTGGCAGGAGCAGAAGGACCCCTCGGAGCAGGAGGGACTCGTCTCAGAGCACAGCCCATGGGCACAGAGCAGAGGGGGCATTTCAGCAGAGATCTAATTAGCGGTTTCTAATTAGCCCTGATTTCCTCATCACCTGCAGGTCTCAGCTACTGCTCAGGCTGCATTGCAGAGCTGGAACATCATGGGGTACATACGGGTGGGGGATCCCTTGCAGTGAAAGCAGCCTGGGATGGCACAGCCCTCCTCACCTCTCTGTTTCCAGCCCTGCCATGGGGACACCGGTGGGTGCAGGGGAGCGGGCAGTGAGGAGGAGGAGGGCTAATTAAGCTCTTCTCTAACCTCTGCCGTGCTTTGGCTGGCAGGGAGCTACTCCAAGGGGAGTAAAGAGTCATGGTAGAGTAGAAAAACGAGGGCACGGGGTAGAGGGGCAATAAGGCGTAAAATCACAGCTGAGCTAAAGAGGATGGAAAACACTTGCAAGCTGTGAGCTTTGCTCTCTATTATTTTTTTTTTTCTTTTCTTCCCCGAGCAGCCCTGGGAAGTGATGCTCCCAGGTCAGAGCCCATCCTTCCTGGCACAGCTTGTCCCACACAAGAAACAAGAACCAAAGTCACCTCTTTGTCTCAGACGTGTCGGGGAGCGGCCTGGACAAGCAGCACGGTGACTGGGATGCCCTTTGGACAACGTAGAGCAGGAGAAAGCAAAGCTGAGCTTAAAGTGTATAAAACCACAATTATCCTGGTGAAGAGGGAGTCACAGGCGCAGCATAAAGCGGAGGGAGAGCCTGTGCCCCCTTGGAGAGGTGGGTGGGCACTGGGAGCCTGAGGGCAAAAGTCTTCATCCCCCCCCCATCACACTCCCTTCCCCACTCTCCGGAGAGGTTCGTGCTTCCCGTGATTGCTTGGACAAATTCTTGTGAGCGAGCCAGCAGCTCTCCTCTTGTCTCTTGTAATTACCGTCCCAGCGTTCTCCTTGAGAGAGACCATCTGCTGCTCCTCCATCACCAGCCATCCTCCTCCCATCTCCCCGCCGGAGCCCTTTCCCCGGAGAACGTGGCTAATCGTGCTGATGGTGCATCTCCCCAGGTCCTGCGCTGCTCGTTATGCTCAATCAGATCAACAGTGGCTGCTCCAGCAGCTGATGCACCAGCCACGGGCTTGGGGGATTCTGCTGACCATCCCCCCCCCCATCACACTCCCTTCCCCACTCTCCGGAGAGGTTCGTGCTTCCCGTGATTGCTTGGACAAATTCTTGTGAGCGAGCCAGCAGCTCTCCTCTTGTCTCTTGTAATTACCGTCCCAGCGTTCTCCTTGAGAGAGACCATCTGCTGCTCCTCCATCACCAGCCATCCTCCTCCCATCTCCCCGCCGGAGCCCTTTCCCCGGAGAACGTGGCTAATCGTGCTGATGGTGCATCTCCCCAGGTCCCGCGCTGCTCGTTATGCTCAATCAGATCAACAGTGGCTGCTCCAGCAGCTGATGCACCAGCCACGGGCTTGGGGGATTCTGCTGACCATCCCCCAGACAGGACACACTGGCCAAGAAATGGAAATCCAAGCTGGTGCTCCTCGCTACGGGCAACAGGAGCTGGTGACCCCATAAACCCTTGTCCCTGTCTCTCCATGCACAGCTGCTGAGCACACCAAGGCTGGGACTGTAGGGGAACCCCAGGACCTTTTTGGAAGTCAGCTGGGGGCGGTGGGATGTCCCCGAGGAGGCAGGGTCGGGGTGAGGATGTGCCAGAAATAGTGGGGCCAGCCCAATGCGGGACGGCTGGGAGCACTGGGGTGACACTGGGTGCTGTTTGGGGGCATAACAGCCAAAACAAGAGGTTTTGGGGTCGGCATCAAGATGCATTTTGGAGAGCTTTGGTCTCCTGGGAGCAGCGGGGCCAGGCTTGGAGTCGATGCAGTGGCGCGGGTGGGAAGCGGCACAGTGCTCACTGCACCACCGTGCCCGGTGCTATTAGTCTCTTGCTTTTAATCAACAGCAAATGAGTCTCTGGGGGCCTATTCTCTCACTGCAGGATACCAGAAACTTTCATTGAAGTCAATAGAAGTTACTTGTACCCTTAGGCAGAAGGCTGTGGTCCCGGGAAGTTGCTAGGGAGCTGTGATTTACGCTGTGTGTCGCAAGCGCCACCAAAGCCAGCGCCTGCCTCTTGGTATAATTCTAAACTAAATGTACATTTATATAGATTTAAAAAAAAATACAGTAAAACCATCACATTTTATTAGGGGAGGGCATGCGATAAATTTTTACGTCGAAGCTTCCAGCAGCCAAAGATGAAAAGCGTCTCCAGGAAAATCACTGCCGTGGAGATAGGCTTTCATCCCACCATATCGGGTGGCTTGTTTGTATTTTTGAGGAATCTCATTAGAGCACTAGATGATCTGAAAAGGGTAGAACATCATCTTTCTTCAGTAGCTCTGGTGCTGGCCAGGCTTCGAGCCACTGTGGAGCAGGGACTGGTGGCCACGTGTGGTCCTGGGCACGTGCTGAGCCCCTCGAGGCTCTCTCTGCCCCACAGCCCCCTTCCCAGCCCGTCCTCGGAGCCGTGCGAGAGCACTCGTTGCTTACATGCTGGTGAGCATCCTCCTAAAAGCCCCTATAAAACTGATTTTCTGTCTGTTAATCGAAATTATCGCCTGCAAAAATATACGTACGCCTCCTCCTGAATTCATCCTGATGTATTTATCTCCCTGTGCCTCTGAGTCTCCTCCGTCCGGCTTGCCCTTGGCTTTTCCATGAGTGGTCCCCGTGTGGTGAGCACCCTCTGGGCTGGGAAACCCAGCTCCTGGCTCCAGCTCCTGCTCTCTGCCCCCAGTCCTGCTGTCCTCGCTTCACTCGCCTTCATCCCAGAGCTCCCCTCCCGCAAGCGTCTGCTCCTCCATCTGCGAGCCTTTGAGAAGGGCTTCCCGGGCTCCGGGCAGCCCTTCTGCTCCAGCTCCCCCCTCCCAAACCCCCCACCC
Organism: Calidris pugnax; assembly: GCF_001431845.1. Lineage (NCBI taxonomy): Eukaryota > Metazoa > Chordata > Aves > Charadriiformes > Scolopacidae > Calidris > Calidris pugnax. The sequence continues at coordinate 117,354 of NW_015091017.1, read as the reverse complement.
CGACCCCGTGAGGTGGTTTCACGCTGCCAAGGAGATATTCTTTTTTTTTTTTTTTAAAGACAACCAAGAACATAAGATCAGAAACTCTTAAACTGCTCCAAGGCCAGAAATGGAATCGACACCTGAATCACTGAAGTATTTCAAGGCAGCAGGGCAGGCTTAAAACTGCTTGAGAGCTGGCGAGGATGGTTTAAGCATTTACAAGCTTCACTGTAGGAAGGAAGAAATAAAATGGTCAGGACAGCAAGAGATGAGTGACTTTTGCAGATACTTGTCCTTTTAGCAGTGTTTCAAGGACATCTGGCACCACCTGGACTTGAGCAGCTCAGCAAGAGCAGCAGCCCTGCAGAGGAGCTGGGGATCTTCTGCAGCAGGACAAGCACTGAGGGGACACGTCTGCAGCAGGGACCAGTCTTGTGTCAAGGAAAGCCTTTGCAGTGAGTCCCAAAAGCTCCCGTTCACCCCTGCAGCAGGGACCAGTCTTGTGTCAAGGAAAACCTTTGCAATGAGCCCCAAAAGCTCCCGTTCACCCCCAGTCACAGAATGATAGGGGTTGGAAGGGACCTCCGGAGATCATCCAGTCCAACCCCCTCCCAAAGCAGGTCCACCCAGAGCAGGTCCCACAGGAACGTGTCCAGGGGGGGTTTGAATGTCTCCAGAGAAGGAGACTCCACCACCTCCCCGGGCAGCCTCTTCCAGGGCTCTGCCACCCTCACAGGAAAGAAGTTCCTCCTCATGTTGAGATGGAGCTTCTTATGTTCAAGTTTGTGCCCATTCCCTCTTGTCCTGTCACTGGGCACCACTGGAAAAAGCCTGGCCCCATCCTCCTGACACCCACCCTTGAAGTATTTATAGGTGTTGATCAGATCCCCCCTCAGCCTTCTCTTCTCCAGACTCAAAAGACCCAAGTCCCTCAGCCTTTCCTCAGCAGAGAGATGCTCCAGGCCCCTCATCATCTTTGCTGTCCCCTCTCCAGCAGCTCCCTGTCCTTCTGGAACTGGGGAGCCCAGAATTGGACACAGTCTGGACCGTGTGGTGGCAAACTGGGGCCACCATCAGCAGTTTCCTGTCCTTCTGGAACAGGGGAACCCAGAACTGGACACAGTCTGGAGAGTGTGGTTTGTGTACCTCCAGCAAACTGGGGCCACCAGCAAGAACCAGCCCAGCTGGGCCAGGAGAGGTGCAGGGAAGGAGCCCACCTGCAGAGCCCTCTGATGTCTCTGTTATCCCCCACGCGCCGGCTCCCAGCAGCACGCGGTTAATTCCCGTGAAAGCTTCCAATTCATTATGTTATAAGAAGATTGGTTTTTACAAATGAGCAGCTTTTAAAAACGTCTGGGTGTACACAATCAGAGACTTCTGAACTTCGCCGAGGTTGGAGGTAAAATAAATAAAGGTGTGCGGTTGCTTTGCTTGCACACATACTGTATTTTTTAAAAAAAAAAATGCCTACTTCACAGAAAATTATCCCCATCCCTGCCCAAGGAGGACTTGAGAAATTTGCGAAGCGCTCAATGTTTTTTTATGAAGTGTTTCTCACCTTTTTTTGGTGAAGAAAAGCTTGGCAGGGGAGAGGCTTACCTGTTCATAAATTAGCAGGCAAATTAAAGAGGATGTATGATCAGTCACTCTCTCTTTTTTTTTTCTTTTATTTTTTTTTTTCCTTTCTTACTATGTTTAACATGGCTTTTAAATATTTGGGGGGTGGTTCGTGCTGCAACGGGGCAGCAAACCCCCCGCTCTCCTCCATCGCATCACTGGTGTCCCTGCCCTGCATCTCTAAGAGGGATGGGATGAGCGTGGCTGTGTCATTAGCAGCTGAAGTGCTGCCTGATGGACCCCGGGAGCGTGCACTCAAGGGCAGGATCATTGTATACGTGGCCTGGATCCTATATTTTTCCCCGCTGGCTTTTGCTCCCGGGTTCGGTGACACTTGAGCATCCCGGCTTTGGCAGCCTTCACCCCCTCAAGACGTGCTCCTGGGGTTCACACCCGCCTGCTCGCCCCAAAATCTCCCCTCAGCAGCATTTTAGCCTCTCGTTAAAAAGGGGGAGGAGGCTGGAAAAAGGAACCTCAATTAACAGGGGTGAAAGTTAAAACATCAAGGAAAGCTTTTAATTGAGGAGCAGCCCCGCAGGGAAACGCCGAGGCGAGTCGCTTGTTTGGCAGTTTTACAGATGGTGATAATGTCACTTTTTTTTTTTTGGAGAAAGGAGAGGAAAAGATTAAAAAAAAAAAAAAAAAGGAAGAAGAAAAAGGAGAAGAAATGTAAAAGAGGGAGGACAAAAAGAGAATCCTGCGAGTTAAAGAATTCTGCTTCCAGCTACCATGTACAGAAATCAAAAAGGATTAACAAGTTTTTTTTTTCATTTAATTTCCTGTACACCAGACGCTTTTGTTAAGAGATCAGAGATATTGCTATTTATTGAATTTTTAATATGATCTTTATTAAAAGGCAGCACACATGTTTGGTTTTCCTTTTTTTTAAAAAAAAAAAAAACATGCATGGGTATAAAAATCAAAGCACAGGAATGAACTTTGCATACGTGGAGAAAGAGAATTTGTTCCCAGCACACTGTCTGACACTGCTCTCAAGCACACTAAGCCCCACGGGAAATGAAAGGAAAAGAATTAAAAAAAAAAAAAAAAAGCTAGCTGGGGTGGTCAGGGGCTTTGAAGAAGTAGGACACGCACAAAAGGGATGAGAGGGAAGGGAGAAAGCGCCGCTGCCTGTTGGTTGCTGGCTCCCCAGCGCAGCCCGGCTCCCTGGCACCTGGTACCTCCATCCTGGGGATTTCCCCCCCTGGATGTGTGTGACTCCCCAGGCTATGGAAAAATTTTCCCTATTTAACTCAAAATGTTAAAGAAAAATACAGTTTCCTATTAATTGTATCACGGGTCTGGCACGCAGCATTGGTAGCCCCAGCCAGATGCTTGCCCGGATCCTGCCTCGGGAGCAAGACCGCTGCTACAGCTCTGCTCTTCCCTATTTCCATTTCACTTTTTTCCCCTTCTTCCCTCATTTTTATAACTCCAGCTGCTTTTCTCTGTGCCCCCCTTCCCTCAGCCTGTCCCCGGAGCTCGCCCCGAGTGAGAAGACGCAGCCAGCAGCGGCGTTTTGCACAGAAATGTCTTCTCTCGACTTAATGACCTAAAGGAACAATTAAAGGGAGGTTTGAATCCCCCCTCTACATCCTTAGGGAAACCATCCCTTCCAGCTCCTGGAAGGAACCAGCTCCTTCCCTTTGCAACCGGGGTGGGAATAACTCCGATAATTCCCTTTTTTGCCATTGCCGGATTTTAGTGAGCTCAAATTTTTGCTTGCAGAGTTTCACCGCTAATAACTCGTGGTGACCTCTCAGGTCTCTGAGATCACGCCCTCTGACACCCCAGATCCCTGATCATCACCCCCAGGAGACCTTGCCCTTCACAGGACAGGGTTGAGATGATTCTTGCCCAGGAACTCAGAGCTCCCAGGAATTAATCAACTTTTTTTTTTATTATTTTTTTTTTAGGATACGTTCAGCAGGGTTGGATTTCTCTGGTCAGGAGCGCAGCAGCACTACCCCATCTCTGTGCTGGCTTGCTCACACCCAGCACAAAGCCAGCACGGGCTCGATGGGGGAAAGCACCTTGAGGAGCTCAAGGTACTGCTCAACCCCAGCTTAATCAGTCCCGAGACCATAAATTCTCCCAGAGGAGGGAGTTACGGCCGTGAAGGTCCCGTAGCTCTTGAGATTCCCCCAGGTTTTATCTCCGCTGTGAATTAGTGGGAAGGGTCAGCTGCCACCCTCGTTAGAAGGATGCTTCTCCGAAGGGCACCTCGCAGCGAGGAGGCGGAGACCTTGGAGCTGCTGAAATGGAGGGGTGGGCTCCCTTTGGCAGCACTTGTGCCCGGGGCTGGGATTTCATTAATATCCCAGTGAATTGGTTTGCAGGCAGGAGCGGTCAGAAAAACAGGATGCTTTTACCAAACTGATCCTGTGCCAAGAACCACGGGACTGGTGGAGGGGCAGGAGCGGTCAGAAAAACAGGATGCTTTCACCAAACTGATCCTGTGCTGAGAACCGTGAAGAATAACACCGAAATTCCAGAAATCTCAGGGCAGGCTGGGAGCCAAATCCAACGCCGGATTTGTGGCAAGTCAAATTTTAAGCCACTTTTTCCCTAAAAATCTTTCCTAGGTTTCCTGCTCTTTAAATCCAGGGAGGAGACCTCCGGATGGGAGCTCAGCTCACCAGCCCAGCTCAATTCTCAACTTGTGGCTGGCACCAGCTTCCAGCGAGATGCTGAGGAGCACTCTGCAGCTGGGGACTTACCAGCAAAAATGATTCGGTGAGTAGTTTGGAACAAGGAACAAAACTTGAGAAACTTCAGCACTTGTTGGCTGATCAGAGGGGAAAAAAAAAAAAAAGAGAGAGAACTCGGTGCCTGAATTATTTGTGATGAGTTAATTACGCCGGCAAAGGATGATGGAAGACAGGAACAGCAGTCAAAATTTTCTGCCTTTTTCCACCTACGCGGTTTTCTGAGATCCACTCAAAATTAATGTGGTGCTCAATATCAGACCCTCTCGAGTGCCGGGTGACTCTGAGACTAAATATTTTTTGATTTACTACTCTGTCCAGTAGTACTGTGCCTTATTTTATTTTTCTTTCGGATCTTGCCGAGATGTAAATCAGGAGGGAAGTGAAAGGCTTTGCTAATCCAAGGTCCTGCTTCTGCAGGGGAGGTGACAGCCCTCCCTAGATGACCCTAAACACTTCAAGAGCTTTCAAATTGTAGGACCAGCCTAGCAATAACATGGTCATACGAAACCAGAAAGCAAAATGCAAAGCCCAGGAGGTGGTGGGAGAGGAAGATGAAGCCCCAAGACCATGAGCTGAGAGCTCTCGGGGACATCTGGGGTTGGGAGACATGAGAAAGGAGGAGCATCTCCTGGAGAATCGAAACCTCCCCGCAGCCCCTGGGGACTGGCACTGGTGGTGGTGGGGGGGTCTCTTCCCAGGTATTTGCAGGATTTACCCAGCTTTAATTTTCCACCCCACTAAAAACTGCAGATCTCCCGGGAAAGCTGCTTTCCCCTGAGACTTCCCACTGAATCTGGCACATCCCAGGGGGCTGCGGAGCACCCAGCCAGCTCCGGTGTGTGTCGGCTAAGCTAAATCCAGGAGCACACGGGGTATTCCCCACGGGGGGTGGGGGTGCCTTACCTGCTCTTCTGCAGGCAGCAGCCACCGCTCGAGCAGAGCTGAAAACCCTGCTGGGATCAGCGCACCTTTAACTAATGGCAATTTTGCAGAAAATACCCCGTGTCCGAAACGACCCCGTGAAGAATTGAGGCACGCTCTCTAGCTCTGTCTCTTCTTTTTTTTTTTTTTTTTTTTTAATCACATGCATTGGGATTTATTGAGACATCCAGGCTGAGTTTTTGGAGCTTTAAGATGCTCTTTCTATTACAAATCCATGGATTTTTATGCATTTGGTAATAGATTTCTGATGGAATTTTGAAACTGGATAGAAGCCACTAGCGGGGACTGTTGAGGGCATCGCTCTCGGCCACTAAAGAAGACACAAAAAACAAATGGTGAGGGAAAAACTTAATGAAAAAATATATTTGTATAAACAATCAATGAAGATCGCGTTTGTGTGTTAAACAACCACCTTGAAATTGGTCTGTCTCAAAGGACTGAGCAATTGCAGACTACCTTAGCATGAATGATTTATGACATTCATGAACTTGGCAACTGCATCAGTTTTCCTAAACCTGGCAGCAAACACCACCTGCATATTAAGTGAAGATTTATGATTTATAAAACTCACCTCATTATGCAGAGGAACATGAATTGTCTTATGTGTGCAGTCTATAACTCCCGGGACAGATGAAAAGGCAGCTATGACACACAATTTATGTGTTCTTGCTGCTGGAGTTGGTGAGGGAAAAACAGGCAGAATAACTAGGTCTTTGAGTTGGGTATCTTCAAAGCTGTCCACGTACCTCTCTCTCCTCCCCAGAATGATGCTATGGCTAAAATTGCCTGCTCTCTTGGAGTAGAAAAAAAACCAACCCAGCCTTGCAAAGATTAATGGTGGAGGTCATTTGAATCAATGTGCTAAATGATGCCCTCCCTCCAAATAAACCACGGGGACAGGAAGAATCTGAGATGCCTCCATGGAAATAACACGCTTGGTGTTGAGCTCATTGCTCGTCTTTTTTTTCCCCACTCCATCCTTTTCTGATCTTTTCCAGCCAGGGATGCAGGTTCCTGGCTTTGAGGAGTGAAGAGTTTTGGTCTTGGAGAGACATGCAGTTAGGTGTGGAGCTCACGTCGCCGGGAAAGGACCAAAGCAGAAAGCCCTTGAGCCCAGGGTACAGCTGGTTTCCATCCTCCTGGGTCAGGGGAGCATTGGAGAGCCTTAAAAACAGGCAGGGCTGATGGACTGAAAAACGAGTGACATGATCCAAAGAGAAAACACCCTGGGCCAGAATTTCTCCCTGATCTACCACGTGAGTTTTAGTCAATTGTGGTTTGTGTGTCTCGTTTCCTTATTTGCTTAAAAAATAAAATGTCCAGAGAGTAGATGCTGGTACAGTTTGATAGGGGGGCTGTCAGAGGGCCCTGGACCTCTCTGGTTATTGCTGAGAGCAGGAGAAATCCCAGCTGAGGGCTTCTCCTGTGTGCCCAGGGCAGCAGAGGACACTGACATCCCCTCCTTCCCTGTCCCAGCTCAGGCAGGGCTCCCACAGACTGGAGAGGGGTGGCTGTGCCATCCCCAGGCTCCTGGATGTGTGGTCCTGGGACCCCTGCAGGGACAGCAGTGAAGGGTCATCGCTGCTGGGGGGCCAAGGTGTGATGTCCCCTTGCCCACTGACCACGGGCTGCTCCTGGATCTGGCTGGTGGGTCACAGGCAGGACACAGGGGTGTTGGGCTCCTCCTGCCACACAGCAGGACAGCTGTCTGCAGATCCAGCCAGGCAGCACCTTCCCTGAGTCCTCGCTGGAGCCATCTCCTTCTGAAGAAGGAAGAGATGTGACCTTCCAGTGGCAGTTTAGAGCAGAGCCATCTGAGCTGGCCCCTCAGCCGTGCAGCGTGCGGCTAATTACACCCAGGGGTTTGGGCTTCTCCTGCAGGAGAAAAACACGTGAGAAGACTTTGGGTTGTAATTGCCTGCGGTGCTACTTAAAGCAATTTAGGCCATCTTCATGCCTGGCCTGGCTGCTTGTGCCCACCTTAGAATCATAGGATCATCTGGGTCAGAAGGTCCAGATGACCTTCAAGGTCATCTAGTCCGACCCCCCGCAGTCAGCAGGGACACCCCCAACTAGACCAGGTTGCCCAGGGCCTCATCGAGCCTCACCTTGAATATCTCCAGGGATAGAGATATCACCTTGAATATCTCCAATTGAGTGAATTGTGGTTTGTGTGTCTCATTTCCTTATTTGCTTAAAAAATAAAATGTCCAGAGAGTAGATGCTGGTACAGTTTGATAGGGGGGCTGTCAGAGGGCCCTGGACCTCTCTGGTTATTGCTGAGAGCAGGAGAAAACCACCTCCCTGGGCAACCTGTTCCAGTGCTCCACCACCCTCACAGGAAAGAACTTTCTCCTAATTTCCAATCTAAATCAGCTTTTCTCCAGTTTAAAGCCATTACCCCTTGTTCTGTCACTGCAGGCCTTTGTAAACAGGTTCTCCCCAGCCTTCCTGTAGCCCCCCTCAGGTACTGGAAGGCCGCTATTAGGTCTCCCCAGAGCCTCCTCTTCTCCAGGCTGAACAACCCCAGCTCCCTCAGCCTGTCCTCGTAGCAGAGGTGCTCCAATCCCCCTGATCATCCTTGTGGCCCTCCTCTGGACCTGCTCCACCAGATCCATATCTTTCCTATATTGAGGGCTCCAGACCTGCACACAATACTCCAGGTGAGGTCTCACCAGAGCAGAGTAAAGCGGCAGAATCCCCTCTCTGGACCTGCTGGCAACACATCTTTTGCTGCAGCCCAGGATGGGATTGGCCTTCTGGGCTGCAAGTGCCCACTGCCTGCTCATGTCCAGCTTCTCGTCCATCAGCACCCCCAAGTCCCTTTCCTCAGTGCTGCTTTCTAACACCTCACCCCCAGTCTGTACTGATGGCAAGGATTATTCCGGCCCAGGTGAAGAACCTTGCACTTGCTCGTGTTGAACCTCATGAGGTTCACCTGGGCCCACCTCTCCAGCCTGTCCAGGTCCTTCCGGATGACATCCCGTCCCTCTGGTGTATCGACAACACCACACAGCTTGGTGTCATCTGCAAACTCGCTGATGGTGCACCCCATCCCTATGTCTATATCATTGATAAAAACAACCTTGTGCTGCTGTTGTCCGTGCAAGGAATTGGCTTGGGGATTTGAGCCAGGGAAAGCCAGTCTGATGAAAGGCAAAGGGGCAGAGAGCCCTCTGGCTACCTGGGTATGACCTGCAGCCCACCAGCTGAGCACCCACCAGCCACAGGAGCTCCTGGAGATCAAGACATGGAGGTCTGGGATGTGTCCTTCAGCAAGGAAGGGGCTGGCTTGTTCCATGCACATCTGCACCCAGGGATGACGGCGAGGTTTGGCTGAGCGGAGAAGGCTCAGCAGGAGGTGAGGAGCTGGGGCTGGAGGCAGTGGGGATGCCTTCTCCTGCTGCTGCTTGCTGGGGGGACACAACTCACTGTTTATTTTCTGCAGTAAAAACCTGCATTGAAGCTCTTCAAAATATATGCTGGTGCTACTGGAAAGGAGGGAGTCGGGCATGTGAATGATTTTATGTTTTCCCCCACTCCTTGTCTTATTGCCAAGGTAGCAGAGAAGGACAGTTTCTTCTGCCTAAGCCCAAATCAGGATTTTTCCTCTTCCAAACGTTACCCTTTTGCTTTCCACCTGTCTCAAGAGGCTGATTTCAAAATGAAACTGGTGTAATTGTACGTCTTAAACGAATTGCAGGCTCTACCTGGGCCAGGCTTGTTGGCAGTGGCTGATCCAACAGGATCTTCCTGGCACAGCTCCTGCCAGGCAGGGAAGGGTCTTTCTCTCCTGGCTCCGTATTCAGCCAGCACAAAGCAAGGCGTGTTTGCACAGAGGAGCTTACAAAGGAAAGGACAGGTATTTAGGAAATAACAAAGGAAATAGCAAGTATGTATCAATGGAGTGATTCATATTGTTTTCAGAATAAAAAAAAAAAGAAAGCTGCATTCTTTCTGAAAAGACAAAGATGCTGCCTCGGGACTCACTCACGTGCTGGCTGGGGAGCTTTGTGTCCTCCAAGCTGCACGGGGAATGGGAAGTGATGGTTCTCAGCTGGTGGGTACAAATCCAGAGAGCAGGTTAAACCAGCCTGGGTGAAAGGAGAGCGGGCAATGGGAGCTGCGAGGAACTGGCTCGGAGGGAACAGCATGGTCACACACCCTCAGGATGGCCTGGAGGAGGGAGTACAGAGCACTCCAAGTTTCCACGGCTGTAAATTTGGTGGCTCTGCAAATTGGAGAGAGGGCAAATAGAGCGGAGGGGCTGGGGAGGACAGGAGGCTGGCAGCGAGGGAGAGATTCATGCCAGCAGAGGCATGCGTGTCACAGGGCAGCAATCCTTCCAAAGCCATTTAATGAAGGAGAAATTAGGGACACAGAAATGGGGAAACACATTTGGGTCATGCTGGGTATGTGGGAGAGCAGATGAGCTGTTCTGAGACACCGGGTCAGAGCAGAGGAACTGGTGTGTGCTGGAAAACCCCACCATGAGCCATGGGGAGAGGGTGAATCCAGCCCCGCTCAGCAAAGGGCAGAGGGGAGACTCGTGCCAGCGCTCGTGCAACGCGAACCCCTAACGGAGGGGTCCCCAGGGCCTTCCCCTGGCTGCGAGGTCAGCTGCCTGAGCCCCATCAGCCTTCCCTCCACGGCACGGCTTGGCTACAGGTGACCTTCAAGCCAGCCTGTCCTCTGGGCAGGGCTGAGACCAGCCTTCCAAGCCACGAGCATCCTTCCCGAAACCACCCTCTCTTTGTACCTCAGCCGCTTCAGATCAGGGTAAAGGGAAAAAAAAATAATAAAAAAAAATCTGCCGAGTACAGCATTTGGAAGTTTTCATTTCTAACGCACTAATTGCCCTCATTATTATGGTTCCTGGAGGCATCTCAGATCCTTATTACGGCAGCTGCACTCGTGTAGGGGTGAGACAGGGTTTGCTGCTCCCTCCGGTCGCCTGCATCCTCGGCTGAGTGACAGGTCTCCGCCACATGCACTGCAGGAAGAAGGTCTGGTGAGCTGCTGGCGGGCTCGCAGGCAGCCTTCACAACTGCCTTGTTGCTGGTTTGTTGCTTCTCTGTTGCTTTCTGATTTATTTGGTGATGCTCTACGGGCTGGTGCTTGTTGCCAGCTCCACCGGAATCGTAGGGGGGACACAAGGGAAGCCCAGGAGGATGCTGCGGGGTCGACCAGCTCTGTGTTGAGGTCCTGCCCCGAACCCTCGTGTCCCCACTGCCATCCCCCCTGCGATGGGGGGGGCCACAGCCTGCCTTTCCCCCAGCCAGCCCTTCACTAAGCATTTGGGGCTAACCCTGGATTCAAATGTGACTTTCTCCTGCGCAGCGAGCGTGGCAGGACTTGGGGGTGTGATTCAGCCTGACTCAGGGCGCAGGCTGATGCCACGCTGTGTTTGATCCCTGGCTGCTTTTTCTGCTAAACTCCATTTTGGTGAGCAGGAAAGGGACTGAAGCGCAGCTGGCTTGGCAGCTGCTTCAATGAGCCTTTTCACACCGGGTCACCTCAAGTCATGCCGTCATCGCCCAGGGTAACTCCAAAGCACCTAGGAGCCAGAGAGCAGGAGCTGCCTTCAAATCCCTGTTGCTGAGAAATAATGAAGGTGGAGAAGCTAATGCAGAGCTCCCCGCAGGCCTTGTCACGCTGCCGGCAGCCCCAGCCTGCTTCGGCACTGGCAGACGCCTCTGATGTGCTCCTTCCACTGCAAACTGTGTGTAACCTCCTTGTATTTTTGCCATTTACAGTGACATCCTTCTGAGACAGATGCCTACGGAGCTGCCAAATGCAGCCAAGTGGCTTGAAGCTTTGTAGGAAAGGAGTTACAGCCCCGCTCCCCTCCTACAGGAGTCAAGCAAATGCTCCGCTGCCGATCTCCGTGGCAGCAGGGACAGGACATCCACGTGGAGCCCTGTGTTTGCAGCTGCCAAAGGGCTGCCCCGCTGCGAGCCCAGCCACCGCAGTTCTTCAAAGCAGCCCCGCAGTCTGGCAACAGTTAACGGGGAGGAAATTAATTGGGTCCCCACAGGGCAGCTCCTTCGCACTGCTTCTCGTGTCGCCGCGTGGTGTGCAGCCGGCGCCTGGGCTTCGCTGCAGATTGTCCAGGAGGAATCACATCGCCTTGACCTGCAGTCCTCCCCCTGCCAGGTTTTCCCCTTTCCCTAGGAAAGCTCAAGGGCAGGGGAGTGCAGGCTGAAGGGGGCCCATCCTGCCTGATGCAGGGCATCCTCCTGGCCACCCGAAGTCAGGCAGGGGGTGCTCGGTGTGCCAGCCCGCTGCCCGAGCACCAGGGGGTACGTTCCCCCTGCTGAGTTTTGCCAGCACTAGGGGATGTGCAGCATGATTTAGGGAGCAGGGAGGGGGAACACGAGGCAGATCCCTTCTGAAGGATCCAGGTGCGCAGGAGGAAGGGAGGGAGAGCAGAAGGTGCAGGTGGTGCAACTGAGGGCAACACCTAAGGGCTATTTGAAGCCCAAAGCTGCGGTTCTCAATGAGCAGAAGGCGAGCATCTCGTGTTTGAGGAGTGGAGATGGAATTTTGGCCTCTCACTGGGGAATCCTGAGGGCTTTCACTGCCTGGGGTTTGCTGTGCCTGGAAGGTGGACCCCAAGGTGCTGTGTCCAAGGCCACTGCGAGTCATGTCTGTCTTCTCACAAGCCGCCAGAGAGGGGATTTTGGGACCTACAGAGCACGAAGATTTCTTCTCTCTCACATTTTTACCACTTCTGCAGAGATGGCTGAAACAGCTTCGCCTGTTGCATGGTCCGTAGCCATCTGAGGGGCTCCTGTCCCAAGGAGCGAAGGGATGGGATGCCGCGGGGTGGGACAGCCTGCCGGTCCTGCCTCGGCGATGAAGGGAGAGCGGGGAGGAGAGGAGCAGCCAGAGCTCCCGGAGAGCCGCTTCTCAGTGCGTTAGTTGCTAATTGCAGCCTTGCTAGTACTTGGGAGTTGTCAGCGATGTGAATTAAGCTGTCATTCTCCCGGGTTTATGATTTCACAGGCGCAGCCCGAAAGCAGCGCTAGCGCGGCCGGCTGCTGCCCCTTCCTGGTGACAGGAGAGGGTGACGCCGACATGTACCCTCCTTCCTTGCTGCATCAGAGGTGGCCCATCCCAGGACTCTGTATTTACAGAAGCAAGGATGCCTGAGGGATGAGGTCAGGCGGTTTTTGAGTCACGCTGAAACAATCTGACTGAACGGTTATCAAGGGTGCAGGCTAATCCTGGCTCAGATGTATTGGCTGGGATTTACCAGGCCCCAGAGGTGGTTCCTGTGTGAGCTGATGCAGGCACGACGCAGGAACATCCACAAAACCATGGATTAAGGGCAAAGAACAAATTTAATCTCAATACTTTATGGGTCAGGGAACCTCTGAAGCAGCACCCGGGCAGAGGCAGGGAAGCAGGGGTGCAGGTATTGCAGAGTGAGTCCTTATTACAAGAGAGTCCTTGTTAGCGAGGGAGTGAGGGAGCTCCCACTGGCTGTTTGGGCCTGTATTTCAAGGATTCAGGCAGGCAGAGTTTTCTGCCGTGCTTCGATCTCTTCAACAGCAGGGCAGGAATCTTGGGTGTGTTTGATAATCATAGAATCATAGAATGGTTTGGGTTGGAAGGGACCTCAAAGATCATCGAGTTCCAACCTCCCTGCCCTGGGCAGGGACACCTCCCACCAGACCAGGTTGCTCAAAGCCCCATCCAGCCTTGTCTTGGACGCTTCCAGGGATGGGGCAGCCACAGCCTCTCTGGGCAACCTGGGCCAGTGTCTCACCACCCTGAGTCCAAGATGCCCCTGAGTCCATCCCAGGCCTGTTATCCAAGTGCAGATGTTCTACTTGTTGAGCATGCAAAACTAATTAACACTTAGTGTGATAAATGTGTTTTCCAGCACCCCACACGCGAGCCGCTTGAACGTGTTTACAGTCCCCCTCACCAATCTTCTTCCCACAGTTCCTGACCCTATAGAACAAACTCAGGGAGGAGCTGGGGTGCCATACCCTGCCCTTCCCCACAGGCAGATGTCATACGCACAGCAGGGAAAGGCCACCTCAGCCCAGGCCACCTCCTCCGGAGAGCCAGTGGGGGGTGACACAACAGGCTCCCGTGTACAGTCCCTGACAAGCTGAAAAGCAGCCCTCTGTGAAGGAGGGAGTGCGTGTTGGTGGGGCACTGGTGCTGGGCCCCACGCCTTCTGTGGCACAGGCGTTAGCTGAGGGTGCATTTGGGGGAAAAAAGGCATAAAACGGGCAGGATTGGGGCAGGAATGAGGCCAGGCGGCAGTCAGAGGATAGAGGCGGCAGGACTGGGGCAGGAATGAGGCCATGCGGCAGTCAGAGGCCCGTTCCATGCCAGGCTCCCACAGCCTTAGTGCGATTGCGCCTCCAGCAGGCCCGGGCTCGCCCGTGCCTGCGGGGGAAGGCTGCGGAGGTAGGCCCTGCCCTGCCTTCCGGGGCCCAGCTACGGGCCCAGCACCGCCCGCCGCCGGGATGGGCCTTGTCCCGCTTTCCAGGGCCCCAGGGGTCGTTCCGGCCGAAGCCCCAGGCCCAGGCCCAGGCCCAGGCCCAGGCCCCTCATAGCACCGCGCAGAGGGCAGGATTGGGGCAGGAATGAGGCCAGGCGGCAGTCAGAGGATAGAGGCGGCAGGACTGGGGCAGGAATGAGGCCATGCGGCAGTCAGAGGCCCGTTCCATGCCAGGCTCCCACAGCCTTAGTGCGATTGCGCCTCCAGCAGGCCCGGGCTCGCCCGTGCCTGCGGGGGAAGGCTGCGGAGGTAGGCCCTGCCCTGCCTTCCGGGGCCCAGCTACGGGCCCAGCACCGCCCGCCGCCGGGATGGGCCTTGTCCCGCTTTCCAGGGCCCCAGGGGTCGTTCCGGCCGAAGCCCCAGGCCCAGGCCCAGGCCCAGGCCCAGGCCCCGGCCCCGGCCCCTCATAGCACCGCGCAGGCCCCGGTGCGCCCCGGTGCCCCCCTCCCCGCACTGCGCACGCGCCGGGGCAGTCCCAGCAGCGCATGCGGCGCCCCCTCGCGCACCGCGCACGCGCGCCATCCACCCTGACGCAAGGCCGCTGCAATCGCCGGGGACACCCAGGGGATCAGCGGCCCTGAAGGGATGGGGGACACCCAGGGGATCAGCGGCCCTGAAGGGATGGGGGACACCCAGGGGATCAGCGGCCCTGAAGGGATGGGGGACACCCAGGGGATCAGCGGCCCTGAAGGGATGGGGGACACCCAGGGGATCAGCGGCCCTGAAGGGATGGGGGACACCCAGGGGATCAGCGGCCCTGAAGGGATGGGGGACACCCAGGGGATCAGCGGCCCTGAAGGGATGGGGGACACCCAGGGGATCAGCGGCCCTGAAGGGATGGGGGACACCCAGGGGATCAGCGGCCTTGAGGGGATGGGGGGACACCCGGGGGTCCGGCGGCCCAGAGAGGTGGAGGGAGCCCGGGGTTCGGCGGCCTTAAGGGATTGGGAGGACACCTGGGGTTCGGCGACCCTGAGGGGATGGGGGGAGATCTGGGGGGTCGGCGGCCCTGAGGGGATGGAGGAAGAGCCGGGGGTTCGGCGGCCCTCAGAGGACGGGGGGAGCCCCGAAGGGTCGGCGGCCCTCAGAGGACGGAGAAAGCCCGGGTGGAGAGTGGAGGGGCTACAGGGAAGGGCTGCGGTGGGGACGGGCCCGTAGCGCTGGGCTGCCTCAAGCAGTGAGATTTTGGGAAGGAAGCCGTTAACGGTGGTGCAGCCGCCGGTGGGTGAGGAGGGGGGAGCAAGGGTACCGGCTTGGGCCTGCTTTCGGGGAGGTTTAGGGTCAGGCTGCTCAGTTCCTCGCCCTACATGTGGATATGACAGCTCCTGGAGGGCAGCGAGGCTGAGCGTATTCAGGAGTTGGCAAAATATTTATGTCTCAGTCCGTTTTATGTTAGGAAGTTTTGTTAAGAATGCACTCTCAAAACAGAAAACGGGATAAAGCTTTCAGAGTTCTCCAAAATACTGATTTACACGTGCGAATTTATGGCCACTGCAAAAAAAAAAAAAAAAAA
>NW_015091017.1:101152-101517 GCF_001431845.1 Calidris pugnax | reverse complement strand
GGCCCCCCGCCGGACCCGGGCTGTCCGCGCCGTGCCGGTACGCACCGCACCCCTTCGACGGCGGTGTCTCGCTCCAATCCGCGCCGGTTGAGGCGGTGGGTTCTCTCACCGTCTCGGAAAGGTAGCACGCAGCCGCGCCCCCGGTGCCGGTATCTCGGCGGAGCGGCGAAAGAGAGGGGGAACGATCAGGCGGTCGTCGGGACAGCCCGCGACGGGGGTCCTGCGGCGTGATCTCCCCCCGCCTTTACCCCCCCGCGGCGCACGTGGGTGGAGATTTCCAGAAGAGCCGCGGCAGCGCGCGTCCCTTCCTCCCGCCACCGGCCCGCTCCGCCGCCGCCCCGCCATGCTCCGCGCCGCCGCGCGCC
>NW_015091017.1:83837-100855 GCF_001431845.1 Calidris pugnax | reverse complement strand
CTTGCTGCCTGCTATCCTTCTTTCCAAATGTATCCACATTAAGTTTATCAAGGGAATTCAAGAGCACTTTAGTCTCTAATTTCTCTAGACTTTATGGCAGCAAAAAAAAAAAAAAAAAAAACTGCTGCAAAATCTCAACTGCGGATTCTTCAGGAGATGTAGTAGATCATTTCCTGCTGACTAGACGTAAAGCTTTGAGAAACAGGGTTAATGTTTATCTGCTGCTGCTTGTGGAAAGCTGAAGGTTCAGAGTTAATTTACTGAAATGTCTTTTGCCTGGTAGCACGTTCGTAGGCTATTTTGTATGAGGGGAAATAGTTCGGTTCTGGTAAAACAAATCAGGGCTGTGCTAGATAAATAAGCGTAGAGATTGCCAACATGGACGGGGCTTTGAGCAACCTGGCCTCGTGGGAGGTGTCCCTGCCCAGGGCAAGGGGTTGGAACTAGCTTATTTTTAAGGTCCCTTCCAATCTAAATCCTTTTATTATTCTATGAATTGGGCTTGGGGGTTTTTTTTTGGCAGTCTGAATCTTTCTCAAATTCTTCCTTAGTTTGCACATAAGTTTTTAAAAATGAAACATCATAGTAGGCTGCATCGCTCTGTTGTCTACTTTTGGAAGTCTTGGTTTAAAGATAACTTAATGTTTAAAATTAAATTTTCATTAGACTGTCTTTATTTTATAGACTTTCTGGAATGGCCTCAGTCAAAATGTTCTCAGAGCAGCATCCAGCAGACAATATGCGTAAGTATTTCCTTGGTTTTTCATGTTTGGCTATTTGATATTTGTATTTACTCTCTTCCTGATACCAGAACTAATTGTTGGAGGCAGAGATGGAGTAACAAAACAAAACAAAGCCAATAAAATAAAAGTAGTGCTTATGTGTGTCACTTTTCTAAGGCTGTGTCTTCATCTCTTTACTTGTTGTTTTGTTGTTTTTTTTCAGGGGAACTTTAAGAATTGGTTTTTCCCCCCTTGTTTTGCCAGCAGCAGCAGCCACACAATGTGGATTGTTGAGATTTGTTTGATTAAAAAAAAAAAAATTAAAAAATTGGTGGAACAGATTGGTTTACACTGGCATGAAGCAAGGGTGATATGTGACTCCGTTTCACTACAGATACAGTTTATTTCAAGCAGCTTGTGCATTTTAATTACTTGCTTTACTTGTTGCAAAGATAATGGGTAAAGAGTAGCACTTAGTTGTGTAATTTGGTCAGATGGTTTGTGGCTGATGCTGATTCAGGACACGGAGTGGGAAATGTGTTTGTGTTAGGGAAACTGCCCAGTTCTGGTTAGTACAGACAAACCGAGCCGTTGCACACTTCTAAGATCAAGCTTTGTGTTATTTGCACTGGAGCTAGAGCAACTGAGCATCTTGGGGAGTGAAAAAGTGATAGCCTGGTTATAAACATGGTCCTGCTGTGCTGTCACTATGCTTTCTTCACCCCAGAACATGGCTCTGTTTATAAGGCAAAATTAGGATTCAGGAGTTCTCTCCAGCCTTGAAGAGGGTAGTACAGACTTCCTGTGAAGGAGGAGGAGGTTCAAATTTGCCTTATGTTTGAGCCACTCCCATTTTTCAGAATTAAATTAATTTGTTCCTCCTCAGGATCAAAAAGGCTTATACATTAATTTACATTTTTTTTAAATTTAATTAACTTGTACATTAATTTGTTCCTCCTCAGGATAGCCAAAAATATTGTTATCATTGGCTCTGGCTCAGAGAACCCTGCATATGGTTTAGTAATCTGTTGTCTTTTCTATTCTCTTCTCCATGCTAAGCAGTGGTAAATAAACCTATACAATTTATTATTAGCATTTTGACTCCAGGTGAATGTTTTCAAACCTGTTTGTACATCAAAAATAACTCAAAGGAAACTCAAGAAGCTTCAAGTGTGTAGGGACAGAGTTAGTTACAACTTTGTTTTATGTCAAAATCTTAAGGAATGTAGAGAATATATGTAGTACAGATTATTCTGGTGAAGAATAGTGTTTATATGTTTAAATAAGTAAGGATTTGGTTGTAAGTGATTGAGTACAGAGGCACAAGGTTAAATTCCTATGTAAAGTCAGAGGCAGGGAACACCTTAGGTCAGAACACAATGCAGATTTGCTTCAACAGCTGGTGAAAAATAAAAATCACATCCTGTCTTCAGTATAGAAGGATTTTTTGCTATCTAGTTGGTTATTTTCCTTTCTTAGTAATTCTCTTTTTCCCATACTATGCATTACAGCTCAGAAGCAATTAAAGGTGCCGTTATTGGAATTGATTTGGGTACCACAAACTCCTGCGTGGCAGTTATGGAAGGAAAACAAGCAAAAGTAAGTACAAAAATGAATACCAGCTTGTAGTAACGTTATTAGGAGGTGAGTATTCTCAGAGGCAGTGGTTTTTGATGGCATCATCTTATGTTATTTTACACAGGTGCTGGAAAACTCTGAAGGTGCCAGGACGACCCCTTCGGTGGTTGCGTTCACGGCCGACGGTGAGCGCTTGGTTGGGATGCCGGCAAAGCGGCAGGCGGTGACGAACCCCCACAACACCTTCTACGCCACCAAACGTCTCATCGGGCGGCGCTTCGACGACTCTGAGGTCAAGAAGGATATGTAAGTGAGGGTGGAGAGCACTTCCACTACCAGCAGGAATGCTGTGCAACATGAAAATCTGTATTTTAAAATATAACACTCTTTTGGGTGAAGTAGTTATGCCCTCAGTATCGCAAAGATTCATTGCGTATATTCCAAGCTGTGTTTTGCTGTGTTAATTGCTGATCATCTTAAGATTTTAGATGCAGTGCTAAGGGACATGGTGTAGGGGATGACTTTGTAGAGTAGGGGAGATGGTTGGACTCAATGATCCCAAGGGTCTCTTCCAACCTCAATGATTCTATGATTTCCAGTGAAGAAGAAAAAAGCCTTGCTGATGCTGTGCAGAATCACTGTCAGCATCTGCCAGTGAAGTTTTTTCTCATTCTTGAGGGAGTTTACAATCAAAGCTGTATGATCATACCTAAGGCTTGTGAATTAATGATGTAGCTGATTAAAAGCAGCGGTGGTATATTGGTACTTGTGGGACTCCCTGGATCTGAGGCTGCTGTTGGCAAGTTCAGTATTATTTAGAATTTCTGCATGTTCTTCCACTGATACTAATTGTAGGGGGTTTGTGCCATGTGCTGATACAGAAATTGAGTGTGGAATTACTCTGTTTTTCAGTAAGAACGTTCCGTTTAAAATTGTCCGCGCCTCCAACGGGGACGCCTGGGTGGAGGCTCATGGGAAACTCTATTCTCCAAGCCAGATCGGTGCCTTTGTACTAATGAAGATGAAAGAAACTGCAGGTTGGTAACAGTTTGGTCTTTGCTGTGTGTGAACACAAGTGTGACCTCGGTGCTGGGCTGTGGTAAATGGAAATGCAGCAGCTATAAAGGTACATTTTGGTGTGGGAATCCTTGTATAGTAGGCCCTTGGATGGGGCAGATGGTGGAAGGGTATGGTGATAGGCTGTTACAAAGCCCCAAGGAGGGCTAGTGCTGCTCAATCTCAGATCTTTGGCAAGATATTAGTGCTTTACTTAAAACATACTCTTACCATAACTGGATAATGATTGAATTGATATTCCATTTTAATTGGAACATCAATTTTAATTGACCGCACACTCGCTCAGAAGGGGGAGCTCCTTTTCCTTGTAAGCTGCAGCCCTTGTGCCTCCCTGGCTGCAGCTGGACACGGGCTGTGGCAGCCAGGGTTTTGAGTGGCTTTGTTGTTATTCAGCTGCTAGATATGTAGCAAGAAAAAGAAGAGTTCGAGGGACCCAATTTTGGGGCTGAATGAATAGCTTCTTAACCAGTAGTGACTTTAAATCTTCACTAAAGGCAAATTTCCGTTGGCCTGGAGAATTTTTTTCTCCCCTTTCAATTCTTAACGTGGTTTCTGGCGAGACTGAGAATAATAAATGGAGATAATAGTTAGTAGCTGCCATCCCCAGCCTCGTTTGGTAAACATTGTGTGTCCAGTGATGAGTCTTCAGAGGGCAGGACTAAAGATTGCTACTGAAGCTTCATCCAAAGATGATTTTTTTTTTCAATGTTAGGTCCTGGACATTTGCTAAAGTTCCACCCAAGAGTAAAATATGAGTACATGGTGTGTGAGCACCTAGGTGGGATGAATCTGATTGTGAGGATGGTGTTCCTCTGCTTTCAGCAGGGATCTGCTCCCTGTAGTCTGTGGGCTTTTGGCCTGGTTGTTACATGAATTCAACTACAGAATGAACACAGAACAATGCAGTGTGTAAGGTCTATGCAGGGCTAATGCATAGGCATAAGTCCTGTCTCTGCGTTCTTACTGCATCATGCACTTTCTTGTCTGAATCTGCATTTGATGACATCCTTCTCTTTTTTTGAGAGAAGTTTGTGACCTTAAATTAGGGTGTAATGCATATTTTTCCTGACTTGCTGTCTTAGATAGTTAGAAAGTTAGTATATGTGCATTATTTCCACTGTATAAATGTTACTAACAGCAGACTATAAGTAGGATGAAAACGAGTAAGTTTTAAGCGTATCACATGTTGGACACTTCAAAGAAATGGAAAACAACTCCAGTCTCACACATTAAAAAGGCAAGTTAAGCTCTCAGAGAAGTTCTCTCTCACTGGTGGCATCCAGTCACTGATGGAATTGTGGAGGTGCTCTGCTCCTCTGTCAGAAGTCTGCAGACTACTCTGTGTTATGTGGAAGGATTTGATTTCTGTACAGTTCCATCAGCATCTTCCCAGAAAGCAGCAAGTGCTTGGGTAGCAAGCCTCTGTTCAGGAAAATTATTTCAAACTAGGTAATAATAATTCAGTATTTTTACCTTAGAAGAATAACTTTCCAGCATCTTCCCAGAAAGCAGCAAGTGCTTGTGTAGCAAGCCTCTGTTCTCTCTGTTCAAGAAAATGATTTCAAACTAGGTAATAATAACTCAGTATTTTTACCTTAGAAGGATAACTTTGTTTTGTCTCCCTTTTCCTCCAGAAAATTACCTGGGACATTCAGCAAAGAACGCTGTGATCACAGTCCCTGCTTACTTCAATGATTCTCAGAGACAGGTACTCACCAAGCTGTAACATTTTCAGACTTAGAGGTTGCATTTAGTGTCTCTGAGCGCTCAGCACTCTTCCTCCTCTGCTCCTCAGGCTACAAAAGATGCTGGGCAGATTGCTGGCTTGAATGTTTTGAGGGTGATTAATGAACCGACAGCAGCTGCGCTTGCCTATGGTCTGGATAAGTCTGAAGACAAAGTGTAAGTGCCTGTTCGTAACACCTACCCTCTCTTAAATCAGCAGGCTGTAACATTCTGTGCAAATGCATCTCCTGCTTTCTGGTTTTTTACAATAATTGATTGGAATTCTGCCAGAGTAGCCTCACGGCTGTGAGTCAGCACTAGGTAATGTCACCTCCCTTCTATGCCAGCCATACTTTTTAAAGAAAGTGAGTTTCATCGCTTGCAGCTACGACTTAATCATCAAAGCTGAGTGTCAAATTTAATTATCTTTCTTACTGGTAGCAGCGATAGGTGTGGCTAAGGACAAGTGGGCGAGAGGCTGTCACCTTTGGTGCTGAAGTTTGGTGCCTGGTTTCCACAGCTTGCATCATCTTCCCTGGCTCCATTCGACCTTCTGTCACTGTCACAGGTGGTTATATAAGTGCAGGGGGGTTGTTGCAGTTTTTATATTCCTTATAGTGCTTTGAAAGCCTTACATCTTGGAATATGTGTTTCATAATCATTTTGGGGCCCCTGTCCTTGTCATTGGACGTGTCTTTTTTTGAAGGAGGAACTGCCCTTTCTGAAATAATGACCAAGGTTAAGCATCGTGCAGCACATCTTTCAGAGAAGACTTCCACGTGGACTTGGGGTGCTCAAGGAATGTGTTACTTGTTCACTGCTCTCTTTGGAGAGGCTTTTAACTGGTGTGGACAGCAACAGGAATTCTGCACATTTCATTTCCTGAGGAGAATGATTTTTTTGAACCACACAGCCTTGTCTAGAAAGTAATGTTTCTCTGCATCTCTTCTTGTAGTATTGCGGTCTACGATTTGGGTGGTGGCACTTTCGATATTTCCATTTTGGAAATCCAGAAGGGAGTCTTTGAGGTGAAATCCACCAATGGTGACACTTTCTTGGGCGGAGAAGATTTCGACCAGGCTTTGCTACAGCACATTGTTAAAGAGTTCAAGAGAGAGGTAAGGCGTCTCCTCAGAATTCAATCTCATGTTATGCTGTTTTTCACATTGTTAAAGAGTTCAAGAGAGAGGTAAGGAATTCAATCTCATGTTATGCTGTTTCTCGACCTCGCTCAACTTTATAGAAGAATGGGAATTTTTTTAAATTTCTGGGACTTGGTTTGGCACGGTTGAAATTTAAGAGTATTAGCCATCTGTTAGTCTGGCTTCCAGGTCTTATGTGTGTTTTCTTGAAGTGGAATATTCTTCTCCTGGAAGAGAGAATAGCAGGACTATCCTATGCATAGTCTGCTTATTTTTAATAATAAACTCCTGGAAGAGAGAATAGCAGGACTATCCTGTGCATACTCTGCTTATTTTGAATAATAATCTGTGGCCCAGTTGAATGTTGCAGCAGAGGCGCATACAATACAGGGTTGTAGGAAACTGCAATATAATTCCAACTCCTTTGCTAATTCTCTGTGGCCCAGTTGAATGTTGCAGCAGAGGTGCATACACAATACAGGGTTGTAGGAAACTGTGATATAATTCCAACTCCTTTGCTAATTAAGTCTTTATATTCTGCAATGCATCAGTTACAGATTAAAGCTTGAAAAAGCTTACTGTATAATCACTTCCAGAGCGGGCAGGCCTAGCAGATACTTTGGAAAAGCTAAATATGTTTGCCAGAAGTGAGAGACATCAGCAGAAGTCTGCTGTCTTTCTGTGCAAATCTTTACAGTCAAGAGTGATAGGAAGGTGAACTGTGATGAAGAGAAGCTCTCTGTGACTCCTGTGCAAAAACTGGGAGTCTGTTAACCTGTATTGTTTGTCACTTTAGACTGGTGTTGACCTGATGAAAGACAACATGGCCCTTCAGAGGGTGAGAGAAGCATCGGAGAAGGCAAAGTGTGAGCTTTCATCATCTGTGCAGGTAGGTGGCTAGGTTCAAAGCAGTCCGGTAAAGCATTTTGATAAACAAAACCAATGCAAAATTCAGTGTATTAAGCTCTCTGAAATTGCTGCTTTTTTCTTGTGGCAGCACAACAAGCTTCTGTGTAACCAAATGGCATGGCTTTAACAGAAGGCCTTCAGCAGGGTAGGCTTTAGGAGCACAATTAATTGTCGGAAGCTGAGAATGTTAGCGGGTGCTGGGTTTTCCCTTTCTTCTGGCACCATTTCTTCTGATCTTTCAGGGAATGTGACCTTGTTCCCAACTTAATTTTTATTTCAGAACTGTGCTGGGCACCAGGGAATTCAGCTGTGGCTAGTACTGCTGGGTTCCTGGAAGCACTAGCAGCTTCGTGCAAGCACTTCCGAAACCTTGGTGCTGCTCATTCCTCTGAAACAGCTAATTTATCTAACGACATAATTTCTACAAAGATTCTTTACTTATTTGCCTATAGAAGAGTTGTCTAGAAAAAAGGGAGCATGTGTTGCTCTTTTTCTTCTTTTCCATCTGCTTTGTATATTAATGCATTCAAGCATGTCCTTTATTCACTACTGAATAAGGAGCTGGAGGAGCAGCAAGTTGGGGGTGTAATAGTCTTGCCTAAGTGAAATTAAGGTCAATTATATAGTAATTGAAATGGGGCCTCTGCCAATTTCTAGGTTCTGAATAAACATTAATTTATTTTTTTTTTGATGGTGGTCTTTTTGTTGGCCAGTGGGGAGCTCGTAGCAAGGAGTTTAGGCCAGTCACAATGGCTGCATAGTTCTGCCAGGGACATAGCGGGCTCTGTTTTACTAGCTCAAGACTTGGCAAATGCAGTCTGTTCATACCAGGAAAAACTGAATTCTTTAACTCTTTAGCAGTGAAGGGAAAACAACTTGCATTTGGCCCGATTTTCCCCTAAGATTTTTGACCGTGCCATTTATGAAGTGAATGAGCACCTCTGGTCAGTTATGTGGGTTTAGTTCTTGTGTAAACTTAATCTCCAGAGCTTAAAGCATTAACATTTTTAATTGCTTAGGTTTGTAGCATCTGTTCATGTCAGCATGACTCAGCACTTGAACAAGGTGGTTTCGGTATACGATTTGCTTTAAAAATCCAGCATGTGAATTTGTAAGATTGTTCACAAATAGCCATGAAAAGAGGGGATTATGGTCCCTGGCACTGATGAACTTTGTGTTAAATGGCAAGGGACCAGCTGTCAGACACGAGTTGTTTGTATTTAGAGAACAGTCATGAGTTACTCCTTCAAGTAACTTACCTTGTACGAAGTGTTAGTCGTTTCCCAAAAGATTTTGCCACTCTGAAGGTGGGCTTTCTCAACAAAGGGGATTAAAGTTGTCACTTTTAATGAGTTTCACCTCTTACCTCCTGGCTGTGATAGAAATTAAATTGTTCCTCTTGATAATAAAAGACCTCATAGTAACGCAGTATTAAGATGGGAGCTTAAAGAGTTGTAACCATGAGCTGTGTAACAAAATGATTTTCCTATCTCTAGTCTGAAATGTCAAACATAAAAGTGTGCCTGCTGCTGCTTAAAAGCTGGGCTGCAGGGTGAACAGGCAGTAGATGTTTCAGTACAGGCAGAACAGAACCTGTAACTTGATCTCAAACCTCTATGTGACCACTTCATTTCTCATTCCTGTTTTTTGCCTCCGTGTCTGTTCCTGTGCTGCAGACTGATATTAACTTGCCGTACCTTACTATGGATGCCTCTGGACCAAAGCACTTGAACATGAAGCTGAGTCGTGCCCAGTTTGAGGGCATTGTAGCTGATCTGATCAAAAGGACGGTAGCGCCGTGCCAGAAAGCCATGCAGGATGCTGAAGTCAGCAAGAGTGACATCGGTGAAGTCATCCTGGTCGGTGGCATGACCAGAATGCCAAAGGTATGAGATCTGTCTCTGTTACGGGCAAAGCTGGCACAGATGGTGCTCTGTTAAGGGTGATCTGTAGAAGAAAAGTTGGGAATCTGGTAACTTCAAAGCTCCAGCAGCTGAAGGCCCCTCAGAGCACAGCAGATGTGCAAAGTAGTCACATGAAAGCAGTGACAAGGGACTCTCTCGTCCTGTTTAATGAGCTCAGCTCGGATCTGGGGGCTGTAGCTGAGTTGCACTTCACAAAGACAAGTGGGAGTTCTCAGGAGTTGAAAATTCAACTTGAATTTCTCATGTGGACCAAACATAAGCAGCATTGTTCAGGGTGTTTTCTCTCGTTGTAGACTGCATTGTGTGATGAAGGTACACTTCAGTGACAATAATCCTTGCCTTCTGGTGGATTTCTTCCCCCGTGTAGAACACTTAGAGCTAGCTGTGAGGAACCTGCACGAGCAGAATGGTTTTGTTACCTGCTGGTTGCCTGTATTTGGCTACCTATGTGTTGTGAAGCATATTGAACTGGCTGTTCCAAACACTCCTTACCTAATATCTGGCCCTCGTGTTACGTGGTGATAAGCACCAACAGGTAACTTAAAAGCTTGCTCTGCTGACATGCACAGTCCTGCAGATCAGGTGCTGCCTGCTGTTGATTTACTATTTTTGTTGGTAGCGATGCAGGCTGCTGCTGAGCTCCCCTGAAGTCAGAGCTGAACGCGTACAGACACGCTCTCTTCGAGGGTACAGCCTGTCCTTTTCTACAGAGATCATCAAAATCTCATTCCATGGGGATCCATCAGGCTTGGACTATTTGTTTGCTGTTAACATTTGTGTTTTGCAGGTCCTTTCTAGGTTTGTAGGTGTGTACCTGGTCCTGCTTGGGATTGATTTAGGGTTTGGTGGTGGGGTGTTTTTTTTCCCTTCCCTAAGTGTTAACTGAGCCTGGTGGCTGGAGGTGATATTCCTGTGTGCAGAAGGTCACCCAGGCAGGGGAACCAGAGCAACAAGATAAACAGAAGGGACTGCTCTGGCCAAAGCTCCAGTGGAGTAACTCTGCTGTACCTTCCCAAAGTCCCTGCTCTTCCAGCTGGATAGAGGAAAAATGTTGTGATTATCTGTGTATAAAGTGACAAAAACCACCTCTAGAATTGGGGAAGCCCTTCCTGAAACATCATGTCTCCTTTAGGGGTGGGAGACAGTGCTTAAATATTGATTTATTTTTTTTATGATTAATTTTACTTTTTTTACCCCCTATTTCTAACCCATGGCATTTGTGGCACTGAGCTTACAGAGTGCTTTCCAGTGTGCCTGTAGTTACAGCTCTGGCTCTGAGAGCAGCGCCCGTATGTCGCGCACAGCGTGTGCGTTGTTGTTTGTGTCCCCCTGCTAGGAGGGAACGTGCTGCCTTTGGGGTGCTCCAGGAGACATGCAGTGCGTGGTTAGAAGGAACATTTCTTTTGTACTGTAAAATATGCCTCCAGAGGGAAAAGACTTGCACTTAATTATATGCTCGTACATAAAGCTTACTCCTCTGTAATGAACACTCCAGGAAGGTGTCTCTTGGCGTGAGCGCAGAGGGGTTGATGTTTGCTTACAGCGCAGTTTTCCGGGCACATGGGGCTCACCTCTGCCATAAAAAAGACATTGAGGTGCTGGAGCGGGTCCAGAGAAGGGCGACAAAGCTGGTGAGGGGTCTGGAGAATAAGTCTTATGAGGAGAGGCTGAGGGAACTGGGGTTATTCAGCCTGGAGAAGAGGAGGCTGAGGGGAGACCTTACTGCTCTCTACAACTCCCTGAAAGGAGGGTGTAGAGAGGTTCTTAGATAGTTAGAAAGTTAGTATATGTGCATTATTTCCACTGTATAAATGTTACTAACAGCAGACTATAAGTAGGATGAAAACGAGTAAGTTTTAAGCGTATCACATGTTGGACACTTCAAAGAAATGGAAAACAACTCCAGTCTCACACATTAAAAAGGCAAGTTAAGCTCTCAGAGAAGTTCTCTCTCACTGGTGGCATCCAGTCACTGATGGAATTGTGGAGGTGCTCTGCTCCTCTGTCAGAAGTCTGCAGACTACTCTGTGTTATGTGGAAGGATTTGATTTCTGTACAGTTCCATCAGCATCTTCCCAGAAAGCAGCAAGTGCTTGGGTAGCAAGCCTCTGTTCAGGAAAATTATTTCAAACTAGGTAATAATAATTCAGTATTTTTACCTTAGAAGAATAACTTTCTGTTTTGTCTCCCTTTTCCTCCAGAAAATTACCTGGGACATTCAGCAAAGAACGCTGTGATCACAGTCCCTGCTTACTTCAATGATTCTCAGAGACAGGTACTCACCAAGCTGTAACATTTTCAGACTTAGAGGTTGCATTTAGTGTCTCTGAGCGCTCAGCACTCTTCCTCCTCTGCTCCTCAGGCTACAAAAGATGCTGGGCAGATTGCTGGCTTGAATGTTTTGAGGGTGATTAATGAACCGACAGCAGCTGCGCTTGCCTATGGTCTGGATAAGTCTGAAGACAAAGTGTAAGTGCCTGTTCGTAACACCTACCCTCTCTTAAATCAGCAGGCTGTAACATTCTGTGCAAATGCATCTCCTGCTTTCTGGTTTTTTACAATAATTGATTGGAATTCTGCCAGAGTAGCCTCACGGCTGTGAGTCAGCACTAGGTAATGTCACCTCCCTTCTATGCCAGCCATACTTTTTAAAGAAAGTGAGTTTCATCGCTTGCAGCTACGACTTAATCATCAAAGCTGAGTGTCAAATTTAATTATCTTTCTTACTGGTAGCAGCGATAGGTGTGGCTAAGGACAAGTGGGTGAGGGGCTGTCACCTTTGGTGCTGAGGTCTGGTGCCTGGTTTCCACAGCTTGCATCATCTTCCCTGGCTCCATTCGACCTTCTGTCACTGTCACAGGTGGTTATATAAGTGCAGGGGGGTTGTTGCAGTTTTTATATTCCTTATAGTGCTTTGAAAGCCTTACATCTTGGAATATGTGTTTCATAATTATTGTGGTGCCCCTGTCCTTGTCATTGGACGTGTCTTTTTTTGAAGGAGGAACTGCCCTTTCTGAAATAATGACCAAGGTTAAGCATCGTGCAGCACATCTTTCAGAGAAGACTTCCACGTGGACTTGGGGTGCTCAAGGAATGTGTTACTTGTTCACTGCTCTCTTTGGAGAGGCTTTTAACTGGTGTGGACAGCAACAGGAATTCTGCACATTTCATTTCCTGAGGAGAATGATTTTTTTGAACCACACAGCCTTGTCTAGAAAGTAATGTTTCTCTGCATCTCTTCTTGTAGTATTGCGGTCTACGATTTGGGTGGTGGCACTTTCGATATTTCCATTTTGGAAATCCAGAAGGGAGTCTTTGAGGTGAAGTCCACCAATGGTGACACTTTCTTGGGCGGAGAAGATTTCGACCAGGCTTTGCTACAGCACATTGTTAAAGAGTTCAAGAGAGAGGTAAGGAATTCAATCTCATGTTATGCTGTTTCTCGACCTCGCTCAACTTTATAGAAGAATGGGAATTTTTTTAAATTTCTGGGACTTGGTTTGGCACGGTTGAAATTTAAGAGTATTAGCCATCTGTTAGTCTGGCTTCCAGGTCTTATGTGTGTTTTCTTGAAGTGGAATATTCTTCTCCTGGAAGAGAGAATAGCAGGACTATCCTATGCATAGTCTGCTTATTTTTAATAATAAAAATCTGTGGCCCAGTTGAATGTTGCAGCAGAGGCGCATACAATACAGGGTTGTAGGAAACTGCAATATAATTCCAACTCCTTTGCTAATTCAGTCTTTATATTCTGCAATGCATCAGTTACAGATTAAAGCTTGAAAAAGCTTACTGTATAATCACTTCCAGAGCAGACAGGCCTAGCAGATACTTTTGAAATGCTAAATATGTTTGCCAGAAGTGAGAGACATCAGCAGAAGTCTGCTGTCTTTCTGTGCAAATCTTTACAGTCAAGAGTGATAGGAAGGTGAACTGTGATGAAGAGAAGCTCTCTGTGACTCCTGTGCAAAAACTGGGAGTCTGTTAACCTGTATTGTTTGTCACTTTAGACTGGTGTTGACCTGATGAAAGACAACATGGCCCTTCAGAGGGTGAGAGAAGCATCGGAGAAGGCAAAGTGTGAGCTTTCATCATCTGTGCAGGTAGGTGGCTAGGTTCAAAGCAGTCCGGTAAAGCATTTTGATAAACAAAACCAATGCAAAATTCAGTGTATTAAGCTCTCTGAAATTGCTGCTTTTTTCTTGTGGCAGCACAACAAGCTTCTGTGTAACCAAATGGCATGGCTTTAACAGAAGGCCTTCAGCAGGGTAGGCTTTAGGAGCACAATTAATTGTCGGAAGCTGAGAATGTTAGCGGGTGCTGGGTTTTCCCTTTCTTCTGGCACCACATTTTCTGATCTTTCAGGGAATGTGACCTTGTTCCCAACTTATTTCAGAACTGTGCTGGGCACCAGGGAATTCAGCTGTGGCTAGTACTGCTGGGTTCCTGGAAGCACTAGCAGCTTCGTGCAAGCACTTCCGAAACCTTGGTGCTGCTCATTCCTCTGAAACAGCTAATTTATCTAACGACATAATTTCTACAAAGATTCTTTACTTATTTGCCTATAGAAGAGTTGTCTAGAAAAAAGGGAGCATGTGTTGCTCTTTTTCTTCTTTTCCATCTGCTTTGTATATTAATGCATTCAAGCATGTCCTTTATTCACTACTGAATAAGGAGCTGGAGGAGCAGCAAGTTGGGGGTGTAATAGTCTTGCCTAAGTGAAATTAAGGTCAATTATATAGTAATTGAAATGGGGCCTCTGCCAATTTCTAGGTTCTGAATAAACATTAATTTATTTTTTTTTTGATGGTGGTCTTTTTGTTGGCCAGTGGGGAGCTCGTAGCAAGGAGTTTAGGCCAGTCACAATGGCTGCATAGTTCTGCCAGGGACATAGCGGGCTCTGTTTTACTAGCTCAAGACTTGGCAAATGCAGTCTGTTCATACCAGGAAAAACTGAATTCTTTAACTCTTTAGCAGTGAAGGGAAAACAACTTGCATTTGGCCCGATTTTCCCCTAAGATTTTTGACCGTGCCATTTATGAAGTGAATGAGCACCTCTGGTCAGTTATGTGGGTTTAGTTCTTGTGTAAACTTAATCTCCAGAGCTTAAAGCATTAACATTTTTAATTGCTTAGGTTTGTAGCATCTGTTGATGTCAGCATGACTCAGCACTTGAACAAGATGGGTTCGGTATATGATTTTCTTTAAAAATCCAGCATGTGAATTTGCAAGATCGTTCACAAATAGCCATGAAAAGTGGGGATTATGGTCCCTGGCACTGATGAACTTTGTGTTAAATGGCAAGGGACCAGCTGTCAGACACGAGTTGTTTGTATTTAGAGAACAGTCATGAGTTACTCCTTCAAGTAACTTACCTTGTACGAAGTGTTAGTCGTTTCCCAAAAGATTTTGCCACTCTGAAGGTGGGCTTTCTCAACAAAGGGGATTAAAGTTGTCACTTTTAATGAGTTTCACCTCTTACCTCCTGGCTGTGATAGAAATTAAATTGTTCCTCTTGATAATAAAAGACCTCATAGTAACGCAGTATTAAGATGGGAGCTTAAAGAGTTGTAACCATGAGCTGTGTAACAAAATGATTTTCCTATCTCTAGTCTGAAATGTCAAACATAAAAGTGTGCCTGCTGCTGCTTAAAAGCTGGGCTGCAGGGTGAACAGGCAGTAGATGTTTCAGTACAGGCAGAACAGAACCTGTAACTTGATCTCAAACCTCTATGTGACCACTTCATTTCTCATTCCTGTTTTTTGCCTCCGTGTCTGTTCCTGTGCTGCAGACTGATATTAACTTGCCGTACCTTACTATGGATGCCTCTGGACCAAAGCACTTGAACATGAAGCTGAGTCGTGCCCAGTTTGAGGGCATTGTAGCTGATCTGATCAAAAGGACGGTAGCGCCGTGCCAGAAAGCCATGCAGGATGCTGAAGTCAGCAAGAGTGACATCGGTGAAGTCATCCTGGTCGGTGGCATGACCAGAATGCCAAAGGTATGAGATCTGTCTCTGTTACGGGCAAAGCGGGCACAGATGGTGCTCTGTTAAGGGTGATCTGTAACAGAAAAGTTGGGAATTTGGTAACTTCAAAGCTCCAGCAGCTGAAGGCCCCTCAGAGCACAGCAGATGTGCAAAGTAGTCACATGAAAGCAGTGACAAGGGACTCTCTCGTCCTGTTTAATGAGCTCAGCTCAGATCTGGGGGCTGTAGCTGAGTTGCACTTCACAAAGACAAGTGGGAGTTCTCAGGAGTTGAAAATTCAACTTGAATTTCTCATGTGGACCAAACATAAGCAGCATTGTTCAGGGTGTTTTCTCTCGTTGTAGACTGCATTGTGTGATGAAGGTACACTTCAGTGACAATAATCCTTGCCTTCTGGTGGATTTCTTCCCCCGTGTAGAACACTTAGAGCTAGCTGTGAGGAAACTGCACAAGCAGAATGGTTTTGTTACCTGCTGGTTGCCTGTATTTGGCTACCTATGTGTTGTGAAGCATATTGAACTGGCTGTTCCAAACACTCCTTACCTAATATCTGGCCCTCGTGTTACGTGGTGATAAGCACCAACAGGTAACTTAAAAGCTTGCTCTGCTGACATGCACAGTCCTGCAGATCAGGTGCTGCCTGCTGTTGATTTACTATTTTTGTTGGTAGCGATGCAGGCTGCTGCTGAGCTCCCCTGAAGTCAGAGCTGAACGCGTACAGACACGCTCTCTTCGAGGGTACAGCCTGTCCTTTTCTACAGAGATCATCAAAATCTCATTCCATGGGGATCCATCAGGCTTGGACTATTTGTTTGCTGTTAACATTTGTGTTTTGCAGGTCTTTTCTAGGTTTGTAGGTGTGTACCTGGTCCTGCTTGGGATTGATTTAGGGTTTGGTGGTGGGGTGTTTTTTTTCCCTTCCCTAAGTGTTAACTGAGCCTGGTGGCTGGAGGTGATATTCCTGTGTGCAGAAGGTCACCCAGGCAGGGGAACCAGAGCAACAAGATAAACAGAAGGGACTGCTCTGGCCAAAGCTCCAGTGGAGTAACTCTGCTGTACCTTCCCAAAGTCCCTGCTCTTCCAGCTGGATAGAGGAAAAATGTTGTGATTATCTGTGTATAAAGTGACAAAAACCACCTCTAGAATTGGGGAAGCCCTTCCTGAAACATCATGTCTCCTTTAGGGGTGGGAGACAGTGCTTAAATATTGATTTATTTTTTTTATGATTAATTTTACTTTTTTTACCCCCTATTTCTAACCCATGGCATTTGTGGCACTGAGCTTACAGAGTGCTTTCCAGTGTGCCTGTAGTTACAGCTCTGGCTCTGAGAGCAGCGCCCGTATGTCGCGCACAGCGTGTGCGTTGTTGTTTGTGTCCCCCTGCTAGGAGGGAACGTGCTGCCTTTGGGGTGCTCCAGGAGACATGCAGTGCGTGGTTAGAAGGAACATTTCTTTTGTACTGTAAAATATGCCTCCAGAGGGAAAAGACTTGCACTTAATTATATGCTCGTACATAAAGCTTACTCCTCTGTAATGAACACTCCAGGAAGGTGTCTCTTGGCGTGAGCGCAGAGGGGTTGATGTTTGCTTACAGCGCAGTTTTCCGGGCACATGGGGCTCACCTCTGCCATAAAAAAGACATTGAGGTGCTGGAGCGGGTCCAGAGAAGGGCGACAAAGCTGGTGAGGGGTCTGGAGAATAAGTCTTATGAGGAGAGGCTGAGGGAACTGGGGTTATTCAGCCTGGAGAAGAGGAGGCTGAGGGGAGACCTTACTGCTCTCTACAACTCCCTGAAAGGAGGGTGTAGAGAGGTGGGGATCGATCTCTTCTCCCAAGTCACAGGCGACAGGACCAGAGGAAATGGCCTCAAGTTGCACCAGGGGAGGTTCAGGCTGGATATTAGGAAAAATTTTTTCACTGAAAGGGTTCTCAGGCATTGGAATGGGCTGC
>NW_015091017.1:67631-83388 GCF_001431845.1 Calidris pugnax | reverse complement strand
AAAGTAGTCACATGAAAGCAGTGACAAGGGACTCTCTCGTCCTGTTTAATGAGCTCAGCTCGGATCTGGGGGCTGTAGCTGAGTTGCACTTCACAAAGACAAGTGGGAGTTCTCAGGAGTTGAAAATTCAACTTGAATTTCTCATGTGGACCAAACATAAGCAGCATTGTTCAGGGTGTTTTCTCTTGTCGTAGACTGCATTGTGTGATGAAGGTACACTTCAGTGACAATAATCCTTGCCTTCTGGTGGATTTCTTCCCCCGTGTAGAACACTTAGAGCTAGCTGTGAGGAAACTGCACAAGCAGAATGGTTTTGTTACCTGCTGGTTGCCTGTATTTGGCTACCTATGTGTTGTGAAGCATATTGAACTGGCTGTTCCAAACACTCCTTACCTAATATCTGGCCCTCGTGTTACGTGGTGATAAGCACCAACAGGTAACTTAAAAGCTTGCTCTGCTGACATGCACAGTCCTGCAGATCAGGTGCTGCCTGCTGTTGATTTACTATTTTTGTTGGTAGCGATGCAGGCTGCTGCTGAGCTCCCCTGAAGTCAGAGCTGAACGCGTACAGACACGCTCTCTTCGAGGGTACAGCCTGTCCTTTTCTGCAGAGATCATCAAAATATCATTCCATGGGGATCCATCAGGCTTGGACTATTTGTTTGCTGTTAACATTTGTGTTTTGCAGGTCTTTTCTAGGTTTGTAGGTGTGTACCTGGTCCTGCTTGGGATTGATTTAGGGTTTGGTGGTGGGTTTTTTTTTTCCTTCCCCAAGTGTTAACTGAGCCTGGTGGCTGGAGGTGATATTCCTGTGTGCAGAAGGTCACCCAGGCAGGGGAACCAGAGCAACAAGATAAACAGAAGGGACTGCTCTGGCCAAAGCTCCAGTGGAGTAACTGTGCTGTACCTTCCCAAAGTCCCTGCTCTTCCAGCTGGATAGAGGAAAAATGTTGTGATTATCTGTGTATAAAGTGACAAAAACCACCTCTAGAATTGGGGAAGCCCTTCCTGAAACATCATGTCTCCTTTAGGGGTGGGAGACAGTGCTTAAATATTGATTTTATTTTTTTTATGATTAATTTTACTTTTTTTACCCCCTATTTCTAACCCATGGCATTTGTGGCACTGAGCTTACAGAGTGCTTTCCAGTGTGCCTGTAGTTACAGCTCTGGCTCCAAGAGCAGCGCCCGTATGTTGCGCACAGCGTGTGCGTCGTGGTGTTCGTGTCCCCCTGCTAGGAGGGAACGTGCTGCCTTTGGGGTGCTCCAGGAGACAGACAGTGTGTGGTTAGAAGGAACGTTTCTTTTGTACTGTAAAATATGCCTCCAGAGGGAAAAGACTTGCACTTAATTATATGCTCGTACATAAAGCTTACTCCTCTGTAATGAACACTCCAGGAAGGTGTCTCTTGGCGTGAGCGCAGAGGGGTTGATGTTTGCTTACAGCGCAGTTTTCCGGGCACATGGGGCTCACCTCTGCCATAAAAAAGACATTGAGGTGCTGGAGCGGGTCCAGAGAAGGGCGACAAAGCTGGTGAGGGGTCTGGAGAATAAGTCTTATGAGGAGAGGCTGAGGGAACTGGGGTTATTCAGCCTGGAGAAGAGGAGGCTGAGGGGAGACCTTACTGCTCTCTACAACTCCCTGAAAGGAGGGTGTAGAGAGGTGGGGATCGATCTCTTCTCCCAAGTCACAGGCGACAGGACCAGAGGAAATGGCCTCAAGTTGCACCAGGGGAGGTTCAGGCTGGATATTAGGAAAAATTTTTTCACTGAAAGGGTTCTCAGCCATTGGAATGGGCTGCCCAGGGAGGGGGTTGAGGCCCCATCCCTGGAGGTGTTCAAAAGACGGGTTGATGTGGTGCTGGGAGGTATGGTTTAGTGATGATGTTCCTTGTTTGTTGTGTGGGTGTCTATTTTTGTCAGTTAGGTTGATGGTTGGACAAGATGATCTTTAAGGTCCCTTCCAACCTAGAAGATTCTGTGATTCTGGGTATACTCAGGGAAGGAAGCTGTGAGGGGAACGAAGCCCCACACCCTTCTCTAGTACAGCAGAGGAGCAAACTGCTTGTGCTTGGGTGCAGAGACCTTGTTGCCTTCCCATCCAGATACTTCAGCAGCAAATCTGTTGCAATTGTGAGCACGTCCTTCCAAAGGGGCAGAGCAGTGAAAAGCTGGTAACGCAGCACAGGCTGTCTGCTGACATAGCAAACCTACATCTCTGGTGAAACAGCCCATTAAATGGAGTTTAAAATACTGTACTTCATACAATCTCCTTTTTTTTTTTTTTTCCCCTCCTCTCCTTTATTACACACAAACAAGATGAACTGTCCTGCTCTGGATCTATTTTCCTCTGCCTCCGCAGCTGTACTGTCCTTGGCAGCTGTGTTCTGCCCACTTGCACGAGTTCCCAGGGAGCAGTCCTTGAACTCCTGCTTGATAAGCGTGGAGTCATCCCTTCTGAACATCCCTGGGCTGCATGAAAGGAGTGCTGTAGGTTGACTTGCAGCTGGCAAACGTGCTTGCAAGAGTCTCCAGAGAAGGGGTTGTCTAGACTGAAACGAGTGCGTTTAACGGGGGATGTGGAAGATGGGGAATCAGGGAGCAGTCACAAGGCTGAAGTTTAGTATTTCTGTCGTGCTGCGGGGTTACGTGGCAGCAGGAGCACAAAGATACAGACCTTGTGCCAAGGCTGGCATGTTCTTATGGCCACGGCACCGGGCAGTGATGGTTCACATACGAGCTGTGCTTTCTCTCAATTCAGGTGCAGCAGACTGTACAGGATTTGTTTGGCCGTGCTCCTAGCAAAGCAGTTAATCCTGACGAAGCCGTTGCCATCGGAGCGGCTATTCAGGGTGGTGTGTTGGCTGGAGATGTTACTGATGTGCTGCTGCTGGACGTAACTCCCCTCTCCTTGGGGATTGAGACGCTGGGAGGTGTCTTCACAAAGCTCATCAACAGGAATACTACCATACCCACTAAGAAGAGCCAGGTACAAATTGACTCCAGGTGGGGTTGGGTCTTTTGTGGTGGAAGCATCCCAGTGGT
This sequence comes from Calidris pugnax, assembly GCF_001431845.1. Classification (NCBI taxonomy): domain Eukaryota; kingdom Metazoa; phylum Chordata; class Aves; order Charadriiformes; family Scolopacidae; genus Calidris; species Calidris pugnax. Next base: position 80,344 of record NW_015091017.1, on the reverse strand, counting down.
GGATGGTCTTGTCTCCTCCACATCTGGCAAGGAGAAGCATTGTAGAAATCTAATTTAGCATCAACCACTGTATCTCTACTGATTATTACTGTGCCCAAGAGGGAGGTAAGTTGGGTTAATGTGTGCCAGGATGCCCCAGGATGTTTGTGGCCTGGTCACAGTCGCAGTGTGTGTGCCATGATGTCACTGTCAACACATCATTCTGAAGAAGAATTGTGTGGAGATCTTCTGTAACTGAGCACCGCACCCCTCTGAGACCACGTTCCTTGGACTGTACACCTTAGAAGGGATTATTTATTATTTTTTTTTTCCCCCTGTGTGGGCCCTGATAGACTTGGGTGTGATCTTTTCTTTCACTTTGCCTTGTCTGGGGCTGCCAGTGTGTGCTCTGACTGATAACGCTTGTTCTCTGTGGGGCTGGGTGGGAGCACTGCTGCTTGGGGAGGAGGTGTTCTGGTGATGTGGCTGCACTGGAGCCTGCTGCTGGCCTGGTATTACCAGGTTTCCTTGGCTCAAGTACTTACAGGATGAGAAGCCAGTGAACTTGACCATTGTTAGTCTTCCTGCCTTGGTGTTTTGTCAGAGGAACAGGAGAACAAGCAGCATTTAATGATTCTTTGTCTCTCTGAAGTAGTTTCTCTTTATTCCTTGTTGTTTAGTCAGCATTTAACTGCGTCTGTTCATGTATTGTAATTTCCTGCCTACCCAGTAACTTTCTCTTCCTTTTCCACAGGTGTTTTCTACAGCTGCTGATGGGCAGACTCAAGTGGAGATTAAAGTGTGCCAGGGGGAGAGAGAGATGGCTAGTGACAACAAGCTTCTTGGCCAATTCACATTGGTACGTTGGCTACTCAGTATTCCTGACCTTAGACATGACCTTCTTGGAGAAGTTCGAAGCCTTCTCCGTTTCAGTTGACCCCTGGTGTTGGGGGGAGTCCTCTCACAGAAGACATCTGACCCTATTTGTCCTAAAAAAGCCTGTGCAGGAGATCACCTTAGTGTGGGCCTTTCCTCTGGTGTTGCAAAGACAACACTTGGAGCAGGCTCCAGGATACCTGCAGTCCCAGAGAAGCCCATTTCTAGCCCAATGCTGCTTTTCTGTGAATGCCCATGGAACTGCCCTGCTTACTGGAGATCAGAAGTGCTCCAGGGATTCACGTGTGCAGTGTGGGGCTGCCTGACCAGCTCCCTGTGCAGAGTTGGTTTGGGCAATGTTGGCAAAGTTCAGCACAGTTTGAACTGTTTACCCAAACTTGCTGTTGCTAGAAAGAGCCATCCAGAAAGGAAAGGCTTTGCCTTTCTTCTGTACTTTTGAAGGAAGCTGCACTGATGGTCACTCTCTTTTAATATGATAGCCTGGAGGTAGTCAGTAAAGTCCAGTCATGTCCAGAACTGAGGAAACAAGAGTATCTTGCCACATCCCGGAAGAGAAGAGTTTAGCAGTATAGTAGAGCCTGTGTCACCCCCAAACCAAACTTTGGGGCTACCTCTTGTGGTTTCAGTGCACTTGTTCTAGGTAGAAACCTGTGTCTGGTTAAATCTAGATACTGCTAATTCACCGCGTGATGCCAACAGACATCTAGAGGACTTGCCTCTGATTAATTAATAGTTGATTCAACTGACAGATCACCAAGATAACATGCCCAGCACTGAAGCCACCTACCCTGAGCCCATGTCTGTGTGGGAGCTAATGGCTAAATACTTCTCCTTCTCAGGTTGGGATTCCTCCAGCGCCGCGGGGAGTGCCCCAGATTGAGGTCACCTTTGACATTGATGCTAATGGTATCGTTCACGTCTCTGCCAAAGATAAAGGCACCGGACGCGAACAGCAAAGTAAGTGCTCTGGGGTGCTGCCCGGGGAGGAGGAGGAGGAGAGGTGTGGAGCTGTGGTGGTGCCACAGCACGCTGGGCACTGAGGCTGACACTGGGTGACTCCAGAGGTGGGCAGCCTGCAGTCCAGGAGTGGGGACCGCGATGCGTGTCGCTTGGTGAAACATCAGGATGACACAAGCAATCTCTTGTGTCTCAGCGTAGATGCAGTTGAAGTCATCTTGGCCTGAGTGCCTCCTCTGGAAAGAGGGGCAAAGGGAGAAGTGACAGCTGGCCCATAGTTTCATTTCAAAGAACTTAAAGCCTCTGTTGCCCTCTCTGCTCGCCTGCCGACAGAGACTGCCACCAGTGGATGCTCTCTCCTTGCACACAAGGCAGAGATGAAGCATCTGCCTATACCAAAGTCAAGGAAGTCCTCATTGGCAGGATTTTGCCACATTCCAAGTCATTTTGTGCTGTATGATGGTCCTTTCTTGGTCTTGCACCCTGCTGTGATGGCTACTGCCACATTTCAGTGGAGTGCAAGTGTTTCATGGGGTTTCCTGGATGTATCAGCCGTGCCTCAGTCCCCAGAGAGGTGTTGGGCCTTCAGGTTGGCTACCTGGGGGCTCACAGGTGCTTGTGGAGCTTACAAGGGATGTCCTGTGTCCCTGAGGAGCTCGGAGTGGTGATGTTCTGTCCTAAACTACCCTGAAGGGACAGAGTTTGGGTTTAGGACCTTGTAGGAGTTGCTCCCAAGGGAACAGCATGCTTGGGAGCACCCTCTGCTAACCCAGGGAGAGCTGTCTGTCTGTCTGAGCCTCCCTGCCTGAAGGTGCCAGCTTTTAGCAGAGAAATCAAATTAGGAAAGATCTCTGTTGAATTCAAGGCATGTCAACACTGAACACGTCAGCCCTGTGCGAGCCCCTGTTTTGTTTCTAATTACTTCATTACAAAGGCCTTGAAATTCAAGTCTCTTGAAGCATCAGGTATTTTGCCTAACCACCTTGTTAATTGATAGCCATTTAGGCTGGAAACGTCTCTAAATGGCAGGAGGTTTGGGGACTTCAAGCTGTCAGTGTATTTTGCTGTGTAGTGCCATGAAGTGTTAGGTCTGCTGGTCTGGGGTAATTAACGCCACGGTTGACATTTTCTAAAGCTCTGTTGTGGGCTCAGAAAATTAATTTGAAGCATTTATAGATTCCCCTGATAGAAAATAGATCTCTTTTGTGGCTCTGACTGGGAAGTCTCTAAACTGCCCTTGTCTTGTTTCTTGGAGGCAACCACTTGAGCAATCAAATGCATGCTCCAGTTAAAAAAAATATCGTTAACTCTGTGTTGGCAACTTGAAGGTACATGCTCTTCTTAATCATGCTGCTTGGCTTTTGGCAGAGGTTTGTTACCACAACCACCCTGCATGTTAGTTTGATTTCCTTTTAGATTTTCAATTTGTTCATAGGTTTTCAATGTGCTTTCTACCTCTGAAAAGCCATCTCCTGATAACAGGCAACTGGCAATTTTTTAGCTGCTTATCTGTATTGCAGACCTAGTCCTTACTGTAAAGCTGAGCTGCTTGCCCCACGCTTGCATCCAAAGGATGTGGGTCTTTATTTGGGGCTTTGTACTGTTGAGAAATATTACATAGAAAACTTATTACTAGTGAGGGTCTTAGTATCCCCTTTTTTTGGACTTTGTGATATCCTGGATGTTGGGTCCTCTCTCTTTCACAATGAAATTATGCTTTACTGCAGAAATTAGCTTAAGTCTAGATTCTCCTTTTTGCCACTGATGGAGAGGGGGGAAGAAAAAAAGGTGGGGGGACACACCTTTTAAGAGGCTGCTCACAGAATCACACTATGTTCTGTGTGAGGAGCTGGGTGGGGAATCTTGTCTTATCCTGCTCCCAGCCTGGGCTGCTTTCCAGCAGTGAAAGGAGTCTCTGTACTTTGATAACACGATTCCTTCTCTTTAGATTTTTTTTTTTTTTTACTGTTGATTTTTCTGCTGGTTTTCTTTAGTTTGGTGGGTTTTAACCTGCCAGAGTGCCCCTTTCATTTATGGGGGCTTTGTGTGCACACTCACTTTCCAGGAGCAGTAGCTGGAGAATGGTCAAAGTGACACACAGACCAGTGGACAGGAGGTGTCTGGCAGAGCTGGGGACTTCATAGATCTGAGATGTCAGGCTTTCTTCATGCCAGCAGCATCGCTGTGTCTTCAAAGAGCTGTCTGGCTTTGTACTGCCCACGGGGTCTTTGCAGGCGCAGAGTCCCTGAGTGAGGCTGCTGCCATTGAGAGGGTTTGGGAAAGAATACTCTCCTCAAAGATGAAAGCACGTTCTCTGTTAATGCTTCTTCTCTAATGCAGTCGTTATCCAGTCTTCTGGTGGCCTTAGCAAAGATGAAATTGAGAACATGGTGAAGAATGCAGAGAAATACGCAGAGGAAGACAGGCGAAGAAAGGTAATGTGATGGTTACGGTATCTCCCAGCTAGGGGTGTCTCTGCTGGTTATTACTGTTCTGTATCACCTTTTGAAGGAGCTGTGGGTTCTGGTCTCTACCATCTCCAGCTGTTTCTGCAGTTGCCCAAATATCTGCACTGCTTTGCAATTCTAGTTATGCTTTTCATCATCAATTCTCTTTACTGTCCACCTGCCTGTTACCTTGGCTGTTTATTTGATGCTTGCCTACTACAGCTGGGTTCTCACAGTGATGTTCTCTTTAAATGGAGCCACTATGGGGATATTAAGTTACTTTCTATGAGTTTATTTTAAAGCTTAATTTATAGAACCTGCCGAGTGAAACTGCACCTTAGCCTCTTCCTTCCTAAGTGGGAAGTTGTTTTCCACAGGGCTTAAAATCTCCCTGTGGCATCTTGAATGCTGTGTTCACCTGAGCTCAGTGTTTGCCAGGTGAAGCCATCAGGAGGTCTTTGCAAGCCTCACTGACTTTAAGAAGAAAAGGCTGACGCTTGCCATGGTTGGGTGACTGAACCTGTGATATACATAGGATTAATGGTTGGAGCTAATTGGTTTAATGAGAGTAGTACTAATGAGTTATGCTACTAAATATAGAGCATTGATTTTTAAGCAGACACTGCGAAGGCCTGCTCTGGGGTATGGCACCAGCATGTAGTTAGTGATTGCTGATGCTGGCACACTGGATTTATCCACTTTGTGTCCTCCTAGTCTGTAGAAACCTCTCTGAGGTGTTCAGGCAGGGCTGTAACTGTCACCCTCAGCACTGAAGGGATCAGAAGGGGACTAAAGGAGAGAATGCATGGAATAAATTCACGTGAAGCAGCATCACCTTGACTCAAAAGCTCTAAAGCCACAACACGTTGGCTATTGGCGTTGCTAGGTTAGATGGAGAACCTTTAAAGACCTTGGCTTGAAAGTCCTAGTGTTTAAATAACTGCATCAGTGCTTGTGTTTGGAGAGGCTGCACTGAAAACTTGTTCCTGTTGCCTTTCTTCAACTTGGTAACTTAAATCACTGAATAAATTCTTCCCTGTCTGGGAGCGGGGCTCATCTCTGTCGAGCGGTCAATCAGAGGAAGGTGGTTAGGTTGCTTGCTTAACTAATGCTTCTCTTTACTTGACACGTAACTATAACTGTCAGAATTCCTTCATTACACCTTTCTGCTCATGGTTTTACTGCCATGGCAGTATCATGAACACATAAACAGAACTATCACTCTGCTGGATTCAGCATCCTGCTGTGCACCTTGACATCCCACAAAGACTGAAGACGTAGTGTAGAAACAATTATTTTTCACCAGGGGAGAGGCTGCACTGAAAACTTGTTCCTGTTGCCTTTCTTCAACTTGGTAACTTAAATCACTGAATAAATTCTTCCCTGTCTGGGAGCGGGGCTCATCTCTGTCGAGCGGTCAATCAGAGGAAGGTGGTTAGGTTGCTTGCTTAACTAATGCTTCTCTTTACTTGACACGTAACTATAACTGTCAGAATTCCTTCATTACACCTTTCTGCTCATGGTTTTACTGCCATGGCAGTATCATGAACACATAAACAGAACTATCACTCTGCTGGATTCAGCATCCTGCTGTGCACCTTGACATCCCACAAAGACTGAAGACGTAGTGTAGAAACAATTATTTTTCACCAGGTTTCCACTGGAATTGCTTAGTGTCCTGAGAAGATTATCACACCCTTGTTTGGGCAGACTCTTCTTCCAGATGGAGGGGGCTGGGTGTCCCAGAGACTGATTGCTGGTGAAATAGTTCATGCTGATGCTGGGACTGAATTACATCTCAGGAGTACTGTTCCTCTGTACCTACAGCCTACCCTGTCCCCTGTTGCTTGTCTTTGTAACAGTAATATTAAAAACTTACTAGGTATTTCTTGCCTAGCATAGGGGGTTTTTTCCACCGTTGAGGTGCTACAAGCATTTGTAATAAGGAGACATGAGTAAAACAGCCCAGCATTTTAGTTCTGCCTGGTGTATGCTGCTTTCCTGAGGAACAGAGAGTGCCTGAGGTGCTACAAGCATTTGTAATAAGGAGACATGAGTAAAACAGCCCAGCATTTTAGTTCTGCCTGGTGTATGCTGCTTTCCTGAGGAACAGAGAGTGCTGTCCTGTCTCTGCAGTTGCTGGCTCTTTCAGTAGTGCCATTCCAGTCGCTCCTACTTCCAGGGAAGCAGGATTTGCTATGTGTGAAAGCATGAGGACTGCCTCATAGACTGTCTATTCAGGCTTCCTGGTGCCAGGATGCATCTAGAAATGGGTTGCTTGCATTTCTTCTTCCCATCTCGCCGTTAGAAAGGACCCTGGGTGGGAGCTAGAGTGGGATTCAGCAGTTTGGGGAAAGAAGTGTCAGCTGCTCCTTCGTACCTACGCGACTCGTATTGCCAGTGTTGTATTTGGTAAGCACTTAGGATCCTCTCTCTCACCCAGGAACGCGTGGAAGCTGTAAATATGGCTGAAGGCATCATCCATGACACAGAGTCGAAGATGGAGGAGTTCAAGGATCAGCTGCCAGCAGATGAGGTGGGTGGTTTCACAGGAGGTGAGATTCCTCGCTGTATTTTGGCTCAAATTCTCTCTGAACTCACAGCTGGCTCTGGGCAGCAGCACCAACTCTGGGTTTACTTCCATGTGGTGGAAAGATGGCACAGTCATCAGCTCCTCTGGTTTTGCAGTTGATGAGTGGGATGAGCGGGGCTGGTGGGGGCTGTAAGGACATACTTAGGAGAACATGGTTTAGATAATAGCAAATATCTTATTTCAAAGTGTGAGTTCAGTGTTGCTGAAGATCTGAGAGCCTGGGAAGCTGCTAATGCAAGGTTTCTGCATGAATTATGTCCTTGACTTGGCCTTGCTGTGGTTTGATAAGGACTGTTCCGTGTGAGGGGAGAGTTTTGCTCAAAAGCTAGAAATTACAAACAGAGCTAGCAGTGTATTAGCAGAGGGACAAAGGCAAAGCTGCTGTGCAGTCCCGGCAGCCGCGCTTGTACGAACGCAGCACCCGAGAATTTGGAGGCTACGAAAATTACTGGATCCACTCAACTCCAATTTTTCTTCTATCTTTGGAGTGAAGTGGATATTTAGTATCGAGAGAGTGCTTTCTCATACTGTTCTAAGTGACAGTTTAATTTTTGCATTACGAATTTCAAAAGCCAAATTTAAAACAGATTGCACAATCTTCAAGTTAACAGCTCTCCAAAGCAGAATGAAAGGGCTCCTCGGGCTCCTCTGCGAGGCGTTTGAGGGAACAAGAGTACAGTTCGTTGGTAAGCAGCCTCTGATGGGTTCAAATACTGTTTTTCAGCCCAGCTCCTCTCTTCTAGGATGGATATTGGCTGTGTTTGGGGTTGTGGTTGCTGGAGTTTTGTCTCTCGGGAGCACAGAGCCTCAATCCTTGTTCCCTGTAGTGTTTTTTGGGGAGTAATGAGGGGACGAGTACAGTTCGTTGGTAAGCAGCCTCTGATAGGTTCAAATCCTTGTTCCCCGTAGTGTTTTTTGGGGAGTAGTAATGAGGGGACATGAGGGAATGGCTGGAGAGCAGCCCTGAGGAGAAGGACTTGGGAGTGCTTATGGACAAGAAGCTCACCATGAGCCGGCAGTGCGTGCTGGCAGCCCAGAGAGCCACCCTGTCCTGGGCTGCATCAGGAGAAGGGTGGCCAGCAGGTCTCGGGGGGTGATTCTGCTCCTCTACTCTGCACTCATGATACCCCATCTGGAGCTCTGTGTCCAACTTTGGAGTCCTCAACACAGAAAGGACATGGACTGGCAGGTCTGAGGGCCACGAAGATGATCAGAGGGATGGAGCACCTCTCCTATGAAGACAGGCTGAGGGAGCTGGGGTTGTTAAGCCTGGAGAACAGCAGACACCGGGGAGACATTAAAGCTGCCCTTCAATACCTGAAGGGTGCCTATAGAAGAGCTGGAGAAGGACTCTTTGCCAGGAGGTGTAGTGATAGGACAAGGGGAAACGGTTTTAAATTGGAAGAAAAAAGATTCAGATTAGATCTCAGGAAGAAATTTTTTACTCTGAGGGTGGTGAGACACTGGGACAGGTTGCCCAGAGAAGCTGTGGCTGCCCCATCCCTGGAAGTGTTCAAGGCCAGGTTGGATGGGGCTTGGAGCAACCTGCTCTAGTGGGAGGTGTCCCTGCCCAGGGCAGGGGGGTGGAACTCAATGATCTTTGAGGTCCCTTCCAACCCAAACCATTCTGTGATTCTATGAGTAGCAAAGCTTGGAAGAAGCCCTGTGCTGTGTGGGTGGAGATGGTGGCTTGACACAGAAGGCGTGGATCTCCTTTCCCTTCCTGTGGGTCTGGAGGAGAGTTCTGCCCACATTTTGCTGGGGAATGCTGCCAGCACAGCTGTCCCCCAGTAACCTCTCTTCCCCAGCAGCGTGCCAGTCTGACGGAGACACACCAGACTGGGGGAGACAGATGGCTACAGGGGCTGGGATGAGTCTTGCTTTTACTCCCCTCTGCTCCTTCACCACGTGCAGCAGAGGGATTAACCAGGGTGGTGAACACCCTCAGTCACTTGCTCCAACCCAAACCATTCTGTGATTCTATGAGTAGCAAGTCCCTTCCAACCCAAACCATTCTATGAGTAGCAGAGCTTGGAAGAAGCCCTGTGCTGTGTGGGTGGAGATGGTGGCTTGACACAGAAGGCGTGGATCTCCTTTCCCTTCCTGTGGGTCTGGAGGAGAGTTCTGCCCACATTTTGCTGGGGAATGCTGCCAGCACAGCTGTCCCCCAGTAACCTCTCTTCCCCAGCAGCGTGCCAGTCTGACGGAGACACACCAGACTGGGGGAGACAGATGGCTACAGGGGCTGGGATGAGTCTTGCTTTTACTCCCCTCTGCTCCTTCACCACGTGCAGCAGAGGGATTAACCAGGGTGGTGAACACCCTCAGTCACTTGCTTTCTGACATGCCTTAAATAGAGTTGAAAACCACCTTTTTAATGTCTTTTTTCCCCCCTTTATCCCAGTTCCTTGGGTGGCTGGCTGGCTGGTGAGGTGTGCCAGGGAGAGCAGCTCTCATCCTTGGCGGGCTGGTCGGTCTCCACGGGGCTTTCTGTCCTCGGCGCCTCTGCTGAGATGGCAAACAAGGGGACCAATTAATGCCAACTGGGGCATGTTTAGTGCAGTGGCCAGGTGCCCACGGGGAACTGAGCACAGCCCTACTCCCTGCAGACCATATGGCTCAATTTCAGACTTAACTTTGCAGCTTCTGGCCAAAAAGAACCAGTTTTGCTGCAGCCAGTAGGTGGGTGAAACGACAGGAATGAGGTTCTCTGTGACCAAAACGCGGGATTTCATGATGCATGTTTGTGTTTTATTTGCAGTGCAACAAACTGAAGGAAGAAATTGCTAAAATGAGGGAACTTCTGGCTCGTAAGGATAGTGAAACGGGCGAAAACATCAGGCAGGCAGCAACCAGCCTGCAGCAGGCTTCCCTGAAGCTCTTTGAAATGGCATACAAGAAGGTAGGTTCGCTGTCATTTCCACGTCCCAGCCCTCGGATGGGGAGGGGTGTGTGGGGGACACCAAACATTTAGCCAGGGTGTGGTGTTGGGTCTTGGAGCAGCTCCCTCTGAGGGACACTTGTAGAAAGTCAGAGCTGAAGGCCCAAAACTTTGGCCATCCTGCTGGGGGTGGCTGTTTCCTGGGTGGTGTGTTGTGTTTCTGTCCAGCGTTGTATGAAAAAGTGCTGGATACTTAATCAGGAGCAGTAAGAAAAGCACGAACGGGGCTCTCCCCTGGGTGTGTGGAGTGCCTGAAGTAATAAAGTAACACTGGACTTACTTTAAGGATGACTGTATAACAGGCTTCCTGTTTAATTTAATTAAAAATTACAGTAGTAAGGCCGTCAAGGTTTTCTTCTCCCCGGCGAAAGGCCGCCCTGGCAGTGGTGTGCCCCAGCTGTCCTGGGAAGTGTCCCAGGATGGAAGTGGCTCTGCCCGGGTGACCTTGGTGGTGGCTAAGCTCTCCCTACTGTGGAAAGCTGCTTTTCTGCTGTCCAACTGGAAAAGTCCAGTGCTGCAGCACGAGCCCGTAACATCCACTGGGAAGGCACAAATAAGGGGAAGATAATTTCCTCCCTCTTAAAGCAGCCAGGCAGAGACGGGGACGGTTTCCACTCCCCACTGCACAACTACCCTTTTCACTCAAGGAAGGGTTTCTTCACCCTAGAACTAACTGAAGCAGCAAACTAGGGGAAAAAAAGATGTCCAGGAGAAACATTTTGTTGTTACTCCGACTAATAAGCCAACTCTTTCACAGATGGCCTCTGAGCGAGAGGGTTCTGGAAGCCCAGGGGATCAGAAGGAGGAGAAGCAATAAGAAGTCTCTGTCGTGCCAGGACTAGAGTTATGAAGAAGAGGTCGATTTCTTGACGCTTGGGAGAGAAGGGACCTTCCTGAGCAGCAATGGGCAGAATTCAGACTTACTGTGTTTTTGCAGTATTCTATATATAAAAATTCTTTAATGTATAAACTTAGTGATGTGTCTGCTAGATAAATTGTCACTTGATGAAAGTTAATTCATGCCAGATGAAGTTCTTCAAAGTGTTTGGCCCCGTGGTATTCGACTGAGGCAACCTTGGGGACTCGCTGATCGTTTCTTTCTGATCCTTGACACGATGGTGTACTAAATCTGATACCCGACTTGGAAAACCATGTCACTAAATGGAAGGGTGGAGATGGAAGCCCTGCTGGAACTGGGGAGGAGAATAACACCTGTAGGGACCTCCTTGTGGATCCAAGCAGGTGATGAGGCCCAGGAACTGTGCTGAGAAGGCTGGTTCCATGGCTAGGGAGTGTTTTCAGATCTGCAGCGAGGTTAGTACCCGCCTTCTCGAGGAGAGGGGCGACTTCAAATTCAGCTGTAACATGATTTCTCACAGAAGAGGCTGCGTGGCAGTTAAATACTTCGCTTGTCTGAGCCTTCTGCTCCATCCTGTCTGTTCTCTGCTTATGGTAAAACAAATTCCTTGATAATAAAACTGTTACTGGATCCATTCTGGATTTTTTTAAAATAAAAGCAGAAAAGTGTCCAAGATGGAGTTGGTGGTATCCTGGCCTGTGGTGAAGAACGTGAGCGTGTTAACTGTCTGTGAGAGCTCCTGAGGGGGGAGTAGTGGCACCGTGCAGCCTTGTGGAACTTGTGCTTGGTTTATGTGGAAAAAGAAGGAATGTGGTGTGAGATCAGGGTCAGTCCCTTCTGCGAGTGTCACTGGCTGCTCTCAGGGGAGACCTGTGATCCTGAGACCACTCTGTGCCAGGCTCTGAAATGGGCTGAAGACTCAGAGCAGCGGTTGCCCACTGCTGTTTCTAGCGACCGAGTTGTCCCAGGAGCTGTGGTCTCCTTCCCACCTCCTTCCCCAGATACATTGAGCTGTTTCTCCTTCCCCTGTGCATGTAAGCTGGCTGGAAAGAGAAAGAAAACTCTGCAGCTGCCTCATCCTGACAGCTCGGATATTTAGGAGGGAGGAAAGGCTGCTTTAAACAGTCTCCTGGTCCTGGTTTTTTGGGGTTTTTTTTTTAAGTGGGAGGGCTTTGATTTCTCCCAGGCAGCTGAGAGGTGCTGAAGTCACATCAGCAGCGTGGTTCCCTGCAAACTTTGAGGAGCTGCCGAGAATAATCTGCTTTACAAAACTCCAGCACCGGCGACTTCTGTCCTGAATTTACCTTCCCTGTCAAAAACTACAGTCTGAAAAAGAGGAGGAATTCACCTTGGGAATTTCAGGTGCTGAAAAGTCCTCACAGGTGAGTTTAGGAAAAGTGGGTTAGATGAACGGACAGTGAGGTGGATTGAAAACTGGCTGAAAGACAGAGCTCAGAGGGTTGTGATTAGTGGCACAGAATCTAGTTGGAGGTCTGTAACAAGTGGGGTTCCCTGGGGGTCAGTACTGCTTCCAGACCTCTTCAATATATTCATCAATGACCTGGATGAAGGGAAGAAATGTCCCCTCAGCACGTTTGCTGATGACACAAAGCTGGGAGGGGTGGCTGACACCCCAGAAGGCTGTGCCACCATCCAGCGAGACCTGGACAGGCTGGAGAGTTGGGCAGAGAGGAACCTGATGAACTTCAACCAGGGCAAGTGCCGGGTGCTGCACCTGGGGAGGAATAACCCCCTGCACCAGGACAGGGTGGGGGTGACCTGCTGGAGAGCAGCTCTGAGGAAAAAGACCTGGGAGTCCTGGTGGACAACAGGATGGCCATGAGGCAGCAATGGGCCCTGGTGGCCAAGAAGGCCAAGGGCATCCTGGGGGGCATCAGGAAGAGTGTGAGCAGCAGGTGGAGGGAGGTCATCCTGCCCCTCTGCTCTGCCCTGGGGAGGCCCCATCTGGAGCACTGGGACCAGTTCTGGGCTCCCCAGTTCCAGAAGGACAGGGAACTGCTGGAGAGGGGACAGCAGAGG
>NW_015091017.1:62069-67450 GCF_001431845.1 Calidris pugnax | reverse complement strand
CTCTGGAGACATTCAAACCCACCTGGACACGTTCCTGTGGGACCTGCTCTGGGTGGACCTGCTTTGGGAGGGGGGTTGGACTAGATGATCTCTGGAGGTCCCTTCCAACCCCATAGCATTCTGAGTTTCTGTGATCCTTAAGTGAAACAGCTTAAAAAAACATTCTCTGTGGCAGCTTTTCCAGGCAGAGGTTCCTGCACTGGAGCCGGGGGCAGCCCAGGACGCCGTCGCTGCCGCTCGCACGCTCTTCCCTCGGTGCTGGGCTCGTAGCACCACCAGGACGGCTGGATCTTCACCATCTCGCAGCCTCCAGGGTAATGAATCATTGATCGGGGTTGGCCTTTGCTTCTTCGGCGAATTATTTTCCCCGTCGTGGTTTAAATACATCTTTCATGGATGTTCTTTATTTTTTTAACGCGCTCTTCTTGGTTCCTCCTTTAAAGGCTCAATTATTGAATGGGGGAGGCAGAAGTGGAACGGGGTGATGCCTGTCGTGCTGAGGACAGGTTTTTTTTGCTGTGGACAAACTGCTGGGAAGGCAGGAGATGCAGTCACTGGGCTGTTCTCTCTCCTGAGAAGGAGCAGCTCCTGTCCTGAGGAGTAACCGCTGCCCTCCCACCCCCGGGGGGAGGGATGTTGGGGCTGGAGAAAGGCTGTTTGGGATTCATTGCCCACTCCCGTTTTCCATATTGGCCAAAACTCAGCTTAGGAAGCCGTTAGCCCCGGCAGCGCGGCAGCTCTGGGATAAATCACTGCTCTGGGCACGGCAGGAATTAAGAGAAGTTTGGCGTGTGGGTTTTTTGGGGGGAAAAAAAGGTGCCTCAGCCATGTCCGTGCCCCACACATCCCCCTTTGAGCATTCTCTGGGGGTGGGAGCGGGTCGGTGCAGGGCAGGGCCCCCCCAGGCTCGGGGAAATAACAATGTTGGGTAACACAAAGGGGACCCGGAGGGGGGATTCCAGCCCCACAGCTCCCACCTCACTTTAACTGGGGAGGGAGGTGTCACAGCTCGAGAAACCCACAACTCCTTATCGTCGTTCAGACAATTATTCTGGCACCTGATGACCCCTCCCCTCCCGGGAAGGGGAACTGGGGAGAAACAAGGAAACCTCAGAGTTGAAATATAAATAGATTTAATAGAATAAGACTAAATAACTAACATTATTAACACCAAAGAACCCATATTGATCCCAATACCACTATAAACCACCCAAGGACTATCTCCAGCCCATTCCCCAGCAGAAGCTGTGTCCTCCCAGCAGGGACAGCCAGTGTGGGACCCTGCGAGCGCTGGGGCTTCAGGAGGAAGGGAAGGGCTCAAGACTCCAGCACCGGGACAAGGGGTTCTCAGGACCACAACCATCAAAGTAGAGAGAGAACTCCTCAGCAAACCTTCTAATTTCTATTGAATGTGGTGTTTGTAGTATGAAATCACCCTGTTGGCAGCTTGGGTCATAGAATCATAGAATCATAGAATGGTCTGGGTTGGAAGGGACCTCCAAGATCATCGAGTTCCAACCCCCCTGCCCTGGGCAGGGACACCTCCCACTAGAGCAGGTTGCTCAAGGCCCCATCCAGCCTGGCCTTGAACCCCTCCAGGGATGGGGCAGCCACAACTTCCCTGGGCAACCTGTTCCAGTGTCTCACCCCCCTCAGAGTAAAAAATTTCTTCCCGAGATCTAATCTGAACCCGGGTCGAGTGTCCGGGTCTCGCTCCTCCTCGTCCCCGCCCCTGGGGAACTCAAAAACACCGAGACCTTGAAACTCACACAATATAGCTGGCTATAAAGTAAATACTTTCACCAATTCCAGCACTAGAGTCTTCTCAGAGTGCAGGTTTCCCCAGCATTAGAAGAGAAATTAGGCTCAGGAGGGAAGGCTGAGGTTTCAATCCAGTGCACAACATCTCCACCTGCCTTCTTCACCTTTCCTTAAAAGCATTTGTCCTCCAGGTTGGGGTGCACTGGGACTGGGAGGTGGTAACTGGGCTGCTTGGTGGGTGCTTTTTGGAGCCGAGTTGCTGGCTGGAGTTGGAAGAGCAGGATGGCCAGGGAAGCACAGGGTAAGCTGTGGCCCACCTGCTCCTCTGCGTACACCCTCCCCGTCGTATCAGGCACACAAACTTCCATCTCAGCAGCTCACCTCCTAAAGCCAGGCATAATCCCCCCATTCCGAGCAGGATTACAAAGGGCTGTGTGGGACCAGATGCACGTGGAAAAAAAGAAATACCTGTAAGAGCTGAAATTGATAGTTGCTCAGCCTCAGGAGAGAAACGGGGGCTTTAAATCCAACCAGGCAGTTCAGAAATCCACAGTGTCTCCCCAGCACAGCCCTGCTGATAGAAAAACCAGACCAGAGCGATGGCAGACACAGAGCTGGGATGTCCCAGGGAGGCAGATCAGGGCTGGGGGGGACACCACGGCCTTGAACCATCTCCCCCACCCCGATACCCAGCTTGGCACCACCAGGAGAGTATCACCTCCGAGGGGGCTCTCTGCTACCGCTTCATAAAGGCATTAATAAATGGCTCCAGCATCATTTCGTCACTGTATTTCCAGCCAGTTCCATTTTGGGCTGCCCATGGGGCCGGCTGGGGGGGACACCACGGCCTTGAACCATCTCCCCCACCCCGATACCCAGCTTGGCACCACCAGGAGAGTATCACCTCCGAGGGGGCTCTCTGCTACCGCTTCATAAAGGCATTAATAAATGGCTCCAGCATCATTTCGTCACTGTATTTCCAGCCAGTTCCATTTTGGGCTGCCCATGGGGCCGGGCCCCGGCACCCCCAAACCTACTGCCCAGCGTCTTTGGGGCAAAAAAAGGGGCAGGTTGTGGGTTTGCAAAGCAAAAGGCTTCGTGCTCAGACAGCAGAGGTGGGGCAGCTCCCCACAGCCCCCCCGTCCTGGGGGTGTACTGGTGTCACCAAGATGTCTCTCCAAGAGGCAGGGACAGCCGGGATGAGCCACCTCAAATAACACATTAATTAGAAGCCCCAGGTCGTGGGTGCACACAGGGCACCCTGCTCCCCCCAGGAGGGCCTGGCACGAGCCCCCCCAGCCCATCAGGGACCCAGAGGGCCGTTTTGGCAGGACACCCCGGGCCAAGGAGGGCTGTGGGGCCAGGCTGTGACTGTACAGTGGGGCAGAGAAGCCCTCACCCATCACCCAGTGACACCAGCCAGCCCATTGCTTATCTTCCCCTTCCAGAAGAGGGCCGTGGGGGGCTCCGTCCCCCCCTGCCAGCCACCCCCACCTCCACCCTGGGCTCTCTGGGTGCCATTTCCCCACCACCCTCACCTCAATCCCTGCCCTGTCTCCCTGCCCTGCTCCGGACATCCACCATTTCACTGAATTTCACTGAGTTTTTTAGAGTTGGAAGGGACCATAGAAATCATCTAGTCCAACTTCCCTGTGGGACCACCCAGAGCTTGTCAGAGCATGCCACTCAGGACAGCATCCAGGTGGGTCTTGAAAATCTCCAAAAAGGGGACTCCACACCCTCCCTGGGCAGCCTGTTCCAGGGCTCTGTCACCCTCACTGTGAAGAAGTTTTTCCTCATATTTGAGTGGAACCTCTTATGTTCCAACTTGTGCCCATTGCCCCTCGTCCTCTCACTGGGAACCCCTGAAAAGAGTCTGGCTCCCTCCTTCTTCAACCCACCCTTGAGATACTTGTCAGCATTAATAAGGTCTCCCCTCAGCCTTCTCTTCTCCAGACTAAAGAGTCCCAGCTCTCTCAGCCTTTCCTCATCAGGAAGATGCTTCAATCCCTCCATCATCTTTGTTGCCCTTCATTGGGACTCTCTCCAGCAGTTCCCTGTCCCTCTTGAACTGGGGAGCCCAGAACTGGACGCAGGATTCCAGTTGTGGCCTCCCCAGTGCAGAGCAGAGGGGGAGAATGACTTCCCTTGACCTGCTGGCCACACTCTTCCCTACACAGCCCAGGATTCCGTTGGCCTTCCTGGCCACAAGAGCACACTGCTTGCTCATTGTCATTTTGTTGTCCACCAGGACCCCCAGATCCTTTTCACCGCTGCCTTCTGAGCAACCCCTGTGTGCACGACATGTCGCTGCTGCCACCAATAAGGCCAGCAGAAAGGTGATGTTTCCAGGGAAAGGAGAAACGTGAGATGAACCCTGCAGCTCCATAAAACTCTTCCACGTCCCCCCATCTCCTTTCCCCGCTCCTCGGCTCCCTCCAAACCTCGGTGACCCCGGGCCAGGAGGGACCAGGCCTTTCCAAAGGGCGGGCTGTGGTCT
This sequence comes from Calidris pugnax, assembly GCF_001431845.1. Lineage (NCBI taxonomy): Eukaryota > Metazoa > Chordata > Aves > Charadriiformes > Scolopacidae > Calidris > Calidris pugnax. The sequence goes on along the minus strand of NW_015091017.1, from coordinate 63,189 downwards.
TTGGCCGGGCTGTGGGGCACAGCGGGAGGGAGAGAAGCCCTCGCTCTGTGCGGGGATGGCCACAGCCCCCCACCCCCAAAAAAGATGCCCAAAACTCCCTGAACCCCCCCAAAATGCTGGGTGCTCTGGGGGGGGCTGGGCCGGGGAGGCGGGGGGGGGGCACCGGTGGGCTGTCAGAGGCTGGGGAAGGGGGTTGGCGGGGGGGTGTAACACGGGTGTCCCTGAGGACAGCGCGGCCCGGAGGTGGCGCAGGCCCCGGGGTGGCCGCGGGAGGGCAGGCCCGGAGGTGGCGTAGGCCTCAAGCGGGGCGCAGGCCTCAAGCGGGGCGCTGATGCGGGTGTAGGCCCCGGCCCGGCAGCGGTGGGTCGGCCCTAGACCGGGGGGTGCCGCCGCGCGGACCCTGCCCCAGGCCAGGCCGTTCCCGCCGGTTGCGGTCCCTTTAAGCACGGCCGGCGCCCTCCCCGCAGCTCTCGCGAGAGCCGCCGTTTAGCGCCCCCGCCCCGCAACCAGCGTCCCCAACACGGCCCGGGGCGGCCGTCGGGACTACACGCCCCATAGTCCCCCGCGCGGGCCTGCCGACCAATCGCGGCGAGGGCGGTGGGCGGGAGCGGCCGGGCGGGCGGCCTATGGCGTGGCGCCCCGCTCCCGGCCGGCTTCTCTCCCCCCCATTCCCACTCCCCCCCTGACTCCCTCGCGCTCCGTCCCCGCCCCGGTCCCCCGGAAGTGATGTCACGGGCCCCCATGTGAGCCGATTGCAACACATGCAGCGCGGAGAGGGGGAGCGCGAGCAGCCGGTGTCCGACGTCAGCGCCAGCCGCGCGCCGCCGGGGGGGAGCGGGCCTGAGGTGAGGGCGGGCGGCGGCGGGAAGGAGGGCGGGGAGGGGGGACGGCGGGCCTAGGCCCGGGGTCTAACCGCTCTGTGTGTGTGTGTGTGCTGCCGGGCCGCCACAGGCCGCAGCCGCCGCCGCCGCCGCAGCAGGAGGAGGAGGAGGAGGAGGAGGAGGGAGAAGATGGCGGACGATCCCAGCGCTGCCGACCGCAACGTGGAGATCTGGAAGATCAAGAAGCTCATCAAGAGCCTGGAAGCGGCCCGCGGGTAAGCGGCGGGGCCTGCGCCGGG
>NW_015091017.1:59531-62059 GCF_001431845.1 Calidris pugnax | reverse complement strand
AGGGGGGCTGCCGGCCGGCCCCGGGGCGGCGGGGAGGGGTAGGCCTCGGTCTCCCCTTCCTGGGCCTCGGTCTCCCCTTTCCCGGGCCCCGGTGCCCTTTTGTCTCGCCGCGTGGTGAAGTGGCCGGGTCCCCGCGGCCGCGGAGGGGCTGGGGCCCGGCGGCCCCGGGCCGGGAGGGCCTCTCGGCGGGGGAGGGGCAGCGGGAGCGTGTTTCTCCCGACAGCGCGGCCGCCGGGCTCCCCGCGGCTCCTCAGCCCTTCTTCCCCCCCCTCCTCCACCTTCCTCACGCCCCCTTCAGCGGCTGAGTTCCCCCCGGCCGGCCCTGCGGGGGTGTCACAGGTGTCTGTCCCAGCCCTGCTGCTGCCCAACTCCGTGTCGTCTCCGGCCTCGCCGTTCCCCCCCCGGGCGCCCCCCTCTGCCAGCTGGCACCGGGGAATGGCGGATTCCAGCGGGAGTAGACGGCTCCTGTGGCCTCAGTGCAGGCTTGGGCTCCTCCCAGGGGACCGGCGGGCTCCGGGAGGGCAGGAGGGTGAGGGCAGGGAGGTAGGGGCCGAGGCAGCAGTTACTTTTATTCCTCCTTTTAATCTCTCACCTTCCAGTGAAAGTGCTTAGCTCCATTTCCCCGAAAGCAAACTCTTCCAAAGTTTGGGTAGTGTGGAATCGAGAGTCTCCAATCCCACGTACATCATCCTTGCGCTTTGATTTATTTTTTTTTTTTTTTCCCCCCCACCAGAAGTAAAGTTGCTGGATGTTCTTACAGCCTGCCCCACGCCAAAGGTGATGTGGTGCCTGGTTCTGTGGGTAACTCAGCAGTGGCTTGTTGCAGGGGCTGGGAAGCCGGTCGGGGTTGAGTAAGAACTATAGGTACTGGAGCTGTAAAATAGCAGAGAAAGTGTGTGTCTCAGAATATAGTGCAATAAAATAGAAATGAAGGGTGACTCCGTAGCCACCCTTGTGGCTCCAATTTCCACGGGCTCATCTGAACCAGAGTCAGTGAGGGTGGTGAGACACTGGCCCAGGTTGCCCAGAGAAGCTGTGGCTGCCCCATCCCTGGAGGGGTTCAAGGCCAGGTTGGAGGGGGCTTGGAGCAACCTGGTCTGGTGGGAGGTGTCCCTGCCCAGGGCAGGGGGGTTGGAACTGGATGATCTTCAAGGTCCCTTCCAACTCTAACCATTCTATGATTTTTGTCTAGCTGGGGCACTGCTGGCATCGTCCTGCAGCCACCCTGCCTCTGCTTGTGTAAGCAGAGACACTTTTTTATTCTTTCCCTACTGCTGGAGTTTGATCTCGTGTGTAGGGTAGGCCAGGGAAATCATTCAGCTGAAAACTAACCCAGGCAGGAGGGGAAAGAGGAGGAGAACCCAAGCCACAGGTCTCCCTAATTATTTTTTTTTTTAATCTAATTTACGATGTAGCTGTGCAAGGGATGGGGAGTGTGGAGCCAGGGTTTTTCCTTCCCTGCAGCAGAGTGGACTTTGACTGCCAAAGCTGATCGTTCAGCTGTGCCTTCGCACAGTGTTGACAGCATGTCTTGTGCTCGTGGGGAGGTCCCAGCAAGCATGGGAGCATGGAAATGGGTTTGGCTGTGGAGTTGAAAGGGCCTGGGGAGCTACGGGCACCCACTGCAGCTTGTGAAAATGGCTCTTGGTCCCTGTAACAGCGCTGAGGGAGGCTGGGCCATGTTTCAGAATAGTTGGTAGCATTTTGGCTCTCCCCGATTCAAAATGTGGTAGCGTAAGCATGTCTACCTCTAGCAGCAGCTCTCCTGTTGTTTGGAAATAGGTGAAGGTTGCAGAGAACAAGGCTGAAGCTGGTATTGGGGAGCTCCTGGGAGAGGTGAGGCCCAAGGGCTGGCTTGGAGCGGGGTGGCTGTTCGGGGTAACAGCTTCTTGGGGCCATAGCCCGGGTGTCTCCCCTCTTCCCCAGCAGTCACCCCTGGCACATCTCTACTTCGTGGTAAAGGTGCTGGAAGCGCAAGAAAATGCGTGTAGGAGGTTTAGCTGAGCCCTCTGGATCCAGCATATCTCCTAGATGTTGTGATAGTGCTGTTCCTTAATTTAATATGTGTGCTCGCTGCTGAACCGCCACCTGACGAAGGCTGCTGATGCCAGCACTCCTCACTGTAAGCGAGGTTACGCTGGGTATGTGTAAGTGCACGTCGTGCTTCCAGGAGTCCTAGCTAAAATTATCCCAGTCTGTTTGGGTCCAGTAAGGGGAAGAGATGCTGTGGCTCTCCCCACCAGAAGCGTTAGCCTCCCCGGCGCAGGAGGTGTGAGGCTGTGAAACAGGCTTTTCCGGCCTTTGGGAGAGTCGCTTCCTCTTCCTGCGAAGTAGGAAGACCTGTTCTGGGGTGGGTTAGGGGGCAAAGCCTTCAAATAGGGTGATGTGGAGGACCCAGGGACTCCTCGGCGTCTCCACCTTCCCTTACTCATGTGCTCCTAATAGTGACCCAGCAGCTGTGTCCCAGTTTCATGTGCTGGTTGTTCCTGCAGTGGATCAAAGGGACGGGAAATGGAGGAAACTGGAGC